>NW_019384375.1:0-7174 GCF_000671375.1 Centruroides sculpturatus
TAGAATCTAATATATTTTGATTGATAAGAATTTTGTAAATGTAATTAAAATACTTTCCCTTAATGTAATAACGTTACGCAAAGTTTTCTAGAGTGGAAAGTTACTGTGACGCGATCGTCGTCCATAACAGTCAGCGAATCGACGTAACAGCTTATCTTCTATATGTACGACCTCTTTGCACTAGACAAAGGGTGATTGAGAAGTCAATTTACCGTGAGTTCCTTTATCTGCAACTCTAAAATCTTCAAAAGTTTAGATAAAATAACAAAATACTCGATTATGAAATATATTCCGACACTCATTCTTTACAAAAAAAATAAGAATTTAATAAAGAAAAATACTTTATGAAACGGGTGGCATTTGTCAAAAAGTTTATTTATCGAAGAATATATAATACGCTCCTTTGATAGACGTAATAATAAAGAAATAAACCCAGTCGATTCAAAAATCTCAGAAGAAAACAAAACAAAAAAGAAAAGGTAATAAAATTTCTGTGTAACTGATATAAAAAGATTACACTAAAAGTTTCCAAATCGATAGCGGATCTTGTTTTAAAACTCACTTAAAATAAATAAACATCCTTATTATTTGTATTTTGATATCGAATTTTATTATATTTTTTTTATAAAAATAAAATTTAAAAGAGGTTATTTAAAAACTATTATTGGAATAATAAAAAAAAATAATACCGCTATTTTTAAAATGCTGAAATGTAAGATTTTCTATCTTCTTTCCCCATTATTATTATTATTATAACATAACATATCAACCGTTCTTTTTGCATGTAATTTATTTATTTTTAGAAAATAAAATCTATAGAATATCGATTTTTATCTACGTATAAAACTATTGGGCATCTTCGAAAAAGGAAAATAAGATCGCATCCTCTCTTATAAAGGACTGAAGAGTAATGGAAAAGCGGAGATTGAACGGAGCGAGTTATCATTTGTATCTGGTGTTGTTTCTTCTCTTCTATCGTTTCTATCGTTGAATTTTACATTGTTGTTACAGTGTTTTCTGTGTTATGCTTCGGAAATCTATTCGAATAGTCGAGAGACTGTGTTATAAATTGTATACTCCGTATAAATAGATGAGAAGGTCATTAAAAAAATAATAATTGAGAGTGTATCAGATCATCAACTCCGTATTAATTAACCATAATTTGGACGAGTATCATGCGTAACGTTTTTCTATAATTCTCAATAGTAGAATTTTTATGTGTTTCTAATACAATTACACTTTACGAATCGACAAGTTGCCGTTCTTTTTCTTCCTCACAATCGATTTGCTGCTTTAGAATAGTTTATTAAAAAAGAAAAAAAATCGAATGAAAATATCAAATTAATAGAAAGTCCATAATTTAATTATTTTATGTGTAAATTTTATCCTTAATTTTTCATCGTCTAGTAAACAAGACGATTAACATTCTCGAACATTATTTGAGTAGTAATGTTATCTTTGCCAATAATTTTGCCTTTGTTATCATATCTTGCTCCTGACTTATCGATTTCATATTATTAACTTCATACTCGTTATACTTAAGTTTTCTCTTGTACAGTACTTGATATTCGAGTAGTCTACTTGACATTTCGAGTAGTAGTTGACACCTGTACTCGTCTCCAGTCGAAAGCAAAATTGTAAATGTGAGGCAAAGATTGAGGAGAAAAATCGAAGTATCGTGTTTATATGTCTGTCGTGAATGTTATGAATGGATGAATTTCTTAACTTAAATATTTGGGATGTTGTAATATCGGTTCTGTATAATTTCTCTTCTTCTCTAGAAAAAAAAGCCTGCAAAGTTAACAAAAAGAATTTAAACTTTAATTGTTTACTTTTTATCTTTTTACAGGTCGTGGGATTTGGAATCTTCTTTACTGGCATTTATTTGTAATCTAACCTAATGATGTGTCAATTGTCGTGCAAATATCTAATTAGAGATTGCTCTAGTGAAATGTTTAATTGGGAAAAAAAATAATTGTTTTAAAGGATCACATGTTTCACACTTTAATCAAAAGGGTAAGTTTAGGATTGTTTCTTTGGTGTTCTTAAAATTTAAATGTCTGTTGTATATGAATAATTCGTTATTTAATAAACTGTGCTGGAATGAATTTTTACATAAAGAAAGAGAAAATTTAGATTTTTTAAAATTTATCATTAGATTGTTGTCTATTTTTATCTAATATCAAAACTATTTTCGTATCTATTTCGTCTGGCTCGTGTCTTTAAATTTGCCATTTACTTATATGATTAATCTCTTTATTCTGTTTAAGATGTAGAAAGCATATTATATTAAGATTGTATTGGTTGATTTGTAATATGATATAATGTTGATATAATCTATATAATCTAACATGATATAGAATGTCTATTTGTTTGTCTGTTCTCTATACACTCCTATATCCTTTGACTGATCTGGATCAAATTTTTCAGAGTTATTCACTAGAACTTTGCTGAAAATATACTGTGTCTGTTTTTAACAGAGATAATAGCAAGTGTCATGTCCAGACTTCTTGTTAACTCGGACACCCTACTTTAAAAATATTTTAAATATTTTGAAATAAATTCTAAGCAATAACCTTTATACGAATTGGCAATGTCAGCACTGAGTAAAATAACACAGGGTTCTAGGACAATAACCACCTGTATAAAAGCCCCTCTGGTCAATAACATCCCTGTGTAAAAATCCCCAGATACTAATCTCCCCTGTAAAAATCCCTAGAGAGTAAACCCAATTTTAAAATTTAGTAGACTAAATCAAATATATGATAACTATCACCCGAACTTACAAATTCAATAAAAACTCATTTTACCGCAGAAATACGTCAATAGATAAATATAATATAATGTTGATGAAATCATCATCCCAGATCGCTACAAAGTTGCACATGATGCCCAAGATTTCCCTCTGTTCTATTCCGGTTCAAACAATAACAACAGAGAATATTAATCTTTGGAATACTTGACAATCTTGGAAATAACATTTTACTGGTTTAACGATAAGACTTTCAAAACAACTCCTGCGCTTTTTTGTTTAACTTTACATTATTCATGCCCTAGTAAATGGACGAACCATTCCATGTGTTTATGCATTACTGCAGAACAAACCTCACATTACATATATTGAACTGTTTGAAAAATTAACAACACTTAATGTCAATTTGAGGCCAACAAGTATCGTAATTGATTTTGAATTGTCATTTATAAACAGTTTAGAAAAAGTTTTCCAGACTTAAATTAGAGGCTGTTTTTTTCATCTAAATCAGAACACTTACTGGAAAATTTAAGAAAATTGTCTGCAAGAACTTTACCAACTTTGCACTGAAATTAGGAATGATCTCAGCTCTTGCATTTGTGCAGACAGATGAAGTTGTTAGTGCTTTTGAAGAATTATCAGAATTTCTATCTCAAGAAATCACACCAATCGTAGATTATTTAGAAGATTCCTATATTGGAAGACCACAACGTGATGTACTACGGCGGCCAACTCATGTCATTGAGATGTGGAATATATATCAACAATCCGAAGATGGATTACCAGAAAAAAACAATTCAGTAAAAGGATAGCACAGAAGTTTTTAATCCAATATTGGAAGTTTCCATCCCATCATTTAGAAATTAATTGGAATTCTTTAAAGAAAATGAGCATTACAACAAGTTTATTCCAATCCGTCAAAAGTTTCAAGAAAGAAATATGCTGATTCAAATGCACGGATTCTTGCCATTGTTCGCAGCATCATGGACTATCTACGTGGGATAGCACACAATCTTTCTAACTAATAATAAGGAATTTCTACATTCAAACTATAAATGACTATAATTGATTATTTGTTTTCTCTGAAATGCGCATATTAACATTTAGTATTGTTTAAAATTTTGTATCAGCATTTTGTTGGGGTAAATAAATTTTAAAGAAACTTTTAGTTTCAGGAGATTGCGAAGTTAGGAGGAGCTTTTATTTTTACCCAGAGTAGCTATTGTCCTGAGGGGTTTCAACATGGGGTTTTCATCCTGAGGGTTATTGTCCTGTTACTCAACACAGATTATGCTGGTAATTGCTTTCTAGTGGTTTTGTATTAGAAAACTAGTAGGTACAGCAAGTATTACTCTATATTAAGTACGAATTATTATAAATGAGAACAGCTGATCTTTATAAAAGCATAAAATCTAACGCACTTATTTAGTAATAAAGGTGACTATTTATAAGGATCGTGAGATCATTATGTCGCATGATAACATCTCAAAATGGTAACGATCATATCACGATATTCAATTCTATCAAATCGTATAACTTCTAGTTACGCTTAAAGTTACTTTGTAAAGCATTTCGTATGAATGATTCTTGTGACATTCGATTCTGTAAACACATTTATGGCGATAAACGAAAAAGAAATTCATTTGGCTTAAATCTAGAGCTGCCCGCACCTCTTTTGTGAACTTATGTGATGATGAAGACTTTTAATTATATTAAATAAATTTAATTTAAAAAAATAAATATTTTTTATCATTTTTAATATTGATATATTTAAGTTATTAATTTTTTTATCTAAAAATAATAATTAATGAATTATTTTTAAAAAAACTCAAAAGAATTAGAAACTTAAGCAAACAAGAGAACACAATAAAACTTGAAACAAGTGATGAAAAAATACACTGCCAGCAAGCATTAGAAATGTTAAAATTAATAATTAAAATATATTTCAACATGGATATAATACAAAGAAATGAAAAATGAGCCATGTAGTATTGAAGTTTTTGTATAATTTAGAGTGAAGTTTTAACAAAGAATAGCTTGAAATCTGCAAATTTTGAAAACTCTACTAGTTGCAAGCTCTTCAGGATACTTCGAAACTATTTCCATAGAAAATCATTTAAAAATTGTATGAAATATTGCAAAACCACTCAAAAGAACTGATTAAATTAGATTTAAAATGTAACGAAAAACCGATCAGAGATAAGAAAGAGAGAGAAAGAGAAAAACTGTCATATATCTGAATTTTTTTACGCTTAATTAACATATAAAGATAATAAATTACTTTTTCAGAACAATTATTTACAAATCAATTTATAATTTTCACTGTACGACACGGAAAACAATATTATAATTTATTGGAAAATGGAGTTTAGTTGAATCAATATAATAAAATAATAAGTTTGCTTGATTTAAAATTTATGTTTGCATCTTACTGAAAATCTGCAGCTTTCAAACCATAAATAATATTTCCATCGTTCCATATGTAACACATTGAAATCTGTATTCACGTCTCCTACCATTATACTTTAGTGTTTTTTTCCTCTTCCGTTTTTTTGGTTTAAATTATCACGAATAAAGTCATGTATATGTTGTTTTTTTTTGGCTGAAATACATCGATAAGTAAAGAATGATTCCTAAATTACTCTTTTGTTGTAAAAGAAATGCATTAATTGAAATACAGTAACAGCTCTTTCACCATTTTTAGAAACTAAAAAGTAAAGTGTAATCATAAACTCATTGATAAAACAAAGTTACTCACCAAGAATTAGGCAATGGAATCGAATGAAACTCTATTAGTGTGAATGTAATAAAAAGGCTTTCTGCAATCCTGCTATGAAAGTCATCACATCAGAGCGCAAAATTTCCTGATCGTACAGTACCGCTGTGCCGTCAATGGCCCTTGGACCACTACTACAGGTGCCATACGAGATGGCTTCTCAGACTAGTACGCCAGCGGTGGGACAGTATGCCTCTCAACAATAAAAGCAGAATTGAAGCGCTAACCGGTGGTCTTCCACAGTCTAACGTGATGATCGAACAGAATCGGGATTCGTCGCTAAAAACTACACAGTGCCAGTCCGTAGAAGTCAAAACTTTTGTCATGGCACCACTGCAAATGAAGTGTTGAAAAGTGTTGAAAAATGATGTTGGAGTGCTAATGTGAGGACGGGTAGCGGCCATAGTAAATGTAAATTTGTCTCTGCCAATGGTACATAGTAAAGAGACAGAGTTCTGTAGGGAGGATCCTACCTGTTTATAAATGATGGGCAAAGAAGACGTTACAGCTGTTCGTGCTTTTCTCTTTCAAACGATTTCTCCTGGTTGTCTATATAGGATTGTTTAGAGCAGTGTTTCTCAACCTCTAACGAATCGTCGCCCCCTTCAACTTAGTATCGCCCTCTTCAATAAAACCGTTACGTAGTATCGCCCTTTTACTTCAAAATTCCGATGCCGAGGGCCAAGGCTAAAGCCAAATTCGTACTGCATTGAATAGACTAGTGACTAGTATAATGTTATTTGTTTAATTATTGTACGATATAACGAATAAAATATCTAATTATTCTTACTATAATGTTTTACTATATCGCCCAGAAAATTGTTTTTCGTCCCCCCAAAACATAAATTGTTACTAATCGCCCCCTCAACATGGAAAAACGCCCACATGGGGGCGATATCGCCCTCGTCGAGAAACACTGGTTTAGAGTATGCTTCTCATGTATGTTATATGCATCCTGACTTATTCACTGTCTCAGCACCTCGCTGGGGCAGTGGATAAGTCAGGTGATAAGTCACAGCAGCGAATGGCGTGTAGTTCGGTGAAATGCTCATCCTGCTTCCTTCAGCCCGATCAAACGTCCATTCTCAAACTCTGTCAGCTGTGAGTAATGTTTTTGAGTGCATTGTATAGTCATGCCTGGCGTTTGAAGACCTACAAACAACAGATACACTGAAAATTCTGAACATAAAAAAACCTTCTATAAGAATTTTTATAAGATACTGGGGTAGTGATTTTGAGGCACTCTGATAGAGTGCAATTGGCTACAACTGTAATCAATTACACACCAGATTCAAGTGAACGGTAATTATATCGAATTATCCATTTATTTTATTTTATCCAAACTATTATTAATTAAGTTGATAACCTATCTGTGGTAAGAATTTGCCAAAAATCTAAACGTATCAGGGAAATGTATTTATATTGTTTTGTTATATGTCAGACGTCTAACGACAGAAACTCTCATTTAAAATCAATTTTGAATTATTCCTGTGCAATCTTCTTATTGTGAAGTAACAGTATAAGACGATACAGTATTAATTTCGTAAATAAATCATATAAGTAAAATAAAACTAAAGTATTTAAAGAATTTAAATAGCTTTATTCATTTAGTTAAATAGCTTACGGTAAATAAAATTAAAATTTAT
>NW_019384375.1:10923-70222 GCF_000671375.1 Centruroides sculpturatus
AATGGTGAAGCATGGGGCCCGACATATCCGGACTGACCACCACCTGAAAAATTCCTGAGGCTTTATCGACCCGTCCGGATCCCAGTTCCTCAGAGCAGCAGGATAAATTCAATAAAACCCAAGCCCTTCTGGTTAAGAAAGGAATAATGACATACAAGTTTGGAATGATCAAGACCACTGTATTTTTCGTCAACTGCATACAGAGATGGCTGGTCGGTAAACGCAATACTAAATTCTTGCAAAAAATTTTTATCGACTCCATACGAAATGATTAGGAAATTTTGGAATATCTCCGGAACGGATCATAAGATTCTAAAACAAAAGGTTTATTGCACATCTGAAGACCCATCCCTATCTATCGACACTTAATTCGTTCAAACTCGCCAAGAAATCTACGAGGAGTTCGACTAACAGAAAATCTCTGTAGCGGAATATATATATGGGAAGGTGGTGCAAGATGGGGTCATGGGGTAAGACGGGGACGTCTTTTCATTTTTGGTTAATGAGCTATTATCTAGCTGTTATTTGAGGAACTAAATGTCTACTTCGAAATGGATCATGGAGCGAGAGAACGTTCAAATAGCTCTCTTTATTTGGAAGTAAGAACGTTTTTCATGTTTCAGCAATACAGTACTTCATCTAATTTTACACCTGCTACAAAGTTTCTACAAAGTAAGTATCATTGCGAACTTTTACATTACCTTTTAGATGAAGATGTTATGGTATTCGAAGTAACCTTTAAGACTGAAATTGTTTAGTTTTGAAATAAAGTTGACCCGTGCTTGCAGTCAGTATGAAAAGTGCATGTTGGGGCAAGATGGTGGGGGCACAATGGGGTACTCCATCTGCCCCCACCATCTTGCCCCAACGTGCACTTTTGATGCACAAGGTTGGCCATGAATTCTGCTGCTGGCTAGAGACACGCGATATAATGCAGTGAACTACTGTTTTAAATTCGTTGTCATTGATAATTCTATATCATTTTTTTGAATATATAAAGTAATAAGTTTAAAAATTATCTTTTTAATGAAATACTGTATTCCACTTTTAAATCATATCTAACTGTAATAAATTTATACAGTATATACTGTATTACTTTATTATTTATGTTTTTACGTTTTATTTTATTTGCGAAAACATTTTTTAAATTTAAATACTATCTTAACAAGAAATAAAATGTGAGATAACAATCGAAATACTGTAAAAATTTTTTCCACGAGAAAAAATATCGTCTGCTTACAAAATAGCGAAACTGAGCATGCGCGAAGTGACTATCGTCTGGTACAGAAAATACGAGTAAGTTGAAACTTTTATATTTATTTATTCGGAAAATAATAATAAATGTAGCCGCTGTGATAAACGGGCGCATTGTTCTTGCGCCAATAGTGAAGAAAACGACAGTTTAACCATTTTAATTTGTTTTTCTCGTATATAAAAATAATATTCCCGTCTTACCCCACGGGTGGGCGAGATGGCGCATTTACGTATAATTTTAAAATATTAAATTTTCTCGTTTTTAAAAACGTTTTTCAAGAATTAAATTTTGTATTATATATTACCTAATGTTGTAGTTGCCGAGAATTAAAAAAATAATTATTGTTCTCATTAAAGTGGTTGCCATCTTATGACTTTTCAAACCTTAACGTCCTCATCCTGCCCCACCTTCCCCTACATACCTGGTACAAAAATTCAATTGTATGAATATACTTTTAAAGAAAATTATAATTAAATATAGTTTTGTGAAGTTATGTGTATACATAAAAGTATACACATAGTTATGTATAGTTATGTGTAGGCCTATACATAAAAATAACGTGAAATATTCTTTACTTTTTAAATATTAAAACAATCCACTTAGTTAAAATTGCTCTCTACCAGTGGATCGTGGATGGAATCAGAGACAATCTTGGTAGGTGTGCAGTGAATGCAAGCGTGCCAAATCCCGAGGGTGCTGAAAAAGGTTAATGTCAAATGCCTCTTTTGTAGCATCACTAGTATATCTGAAAGGACGCGACAGGGCTGTTGTAGATTTAAAACGTTTCTCACCATAGCTGTAAAATTGCAAATTTGTTAAACTTAAAAGTCATTTGTTTTCTAATTAATTCGTTTTAAGACCAGGTGTCCACGAAAATTTCCAAAATTTACAACTTTTCGGTTACTCTCGTCGAACTGGGAAAATTTGTCTTTATTACGTCTAATATTACGAAGAAATCAGTCTTCACTGTACTCGGCTAGAGATTGGTTCGGTTAAGGTTTTGTTTAAGTAAAATTCTTAAGTAGAAATAAGTTGAAACCAGTTACTTTGTACTTGAATATTTGTAATCTTGGGAAAAAAGTGGAAAGACAAATTTTTATGACAACGGATACATAAATCGTAATATCACTGGTTTAGCATTAAAATCCATAACTAATATAAGATGGGAATAAAAATATCAAATATTTTAATGGGATTTTTTAAACGCCTGTCAAATTATACAGAACTATTATAAAAACGTACCAGTAAATTCATATCAGTCGGGTTAAGTTATAAATCTACTAATGATTCACATAATCGGGCGAGGGCGGCCAAATATCTAGCGGACAGGCGGCTAACAGCCCAGAACCGGTCCTGGATAGAATTGAAAGCGTTATAATCTTGGACCTTGGTGTGTGTAGCTTCCACCAGCTAAACTGGGTAAGGTTGGTGCTCTGTAAAGCGCATGCGCGAATGAGTATAATCTGGCTGTTGCAAGCTGACAATATAGCGCTTCCATTCCGCCACTAATATTCGAATATACAATAGCAATCTTATCGTTTTTTTCACGTGTAGTATAGAAATTTGTAATAAGATACATAATGCGGTTATAATAAAATATTAATTTTAATTATATGAAAATAATCGCACAATACGTACTTATTTTTTATAAAATACAAGGGAAGCGGCGCTTCCACCGCTTCCAATGATGGCACGCCACTGATAAATTCTGTTAAATAAAAACGTAGATAATTATTTTCTCGTTAACATCGTGGCGTAGAATTGAGAATTAATATAAATAAAATATATAATGTCTATCAAAATCTCGATGTATTGAAAGGAAACGAAGCGTACAGTGAAGTAATACGATGAAAAGCAAACTATTAATAGACAGAATTTCAATAATTAAATAAAATGGAAACTGTAAACAGTACTAGTCAACATTCGTGAAAGGAACATTTATTGTATGGTTGACACTTAAAGAAGTAATCGTGTGATTAGAAACTTATCCAAATCTTGGGATTACTTTTGCTTCAAACTCCTAAAATTTCATGTTTAATCCATGATCTTTTGTGATAATGAGAAAGGATTTTAATTTTAAGGTACATAGCGATTTAAATTTACATAGCGATAAATTTACATATCGACATTTTAATATCTACATCTAGCCTTTTCACTAACAAGTATTGTCGTTTGGATAGTACCTACTCTTATGTAGCTGGACTAACTATGCGATGTCAAGAGACTTCTCTGAGCTCTTTCGATAACTCAACGAAAGCGATACAAGGGACATTTGATAAGTCTCCTTAGCGACTATATCCCGCCGTTATCCAAGTAAAGCACGTGTTTTTATTATTGTAGTGTACAAAGATTTTTGTATTAAAATATCATCAAAGAAAGGCAATAGCTTTTCTCGTAATTCACTGCATAAATGTAATACTAATGGCTTCGGAAGACGATAAAGTTCTTTAAAGGGTGTATCATTCAGTAGAGAAGCATTATCTCGAAGACGAAACTGACATTCGCGACGTCGAATACTAATTTTCTCCCTCCAATTGCTCGTGAAGTAATACCATCCTTAACCTAAAGTCGCCATGTTCTTTTTACTTTCGTTACGTTCCTAATGGCAGCTCGAGAATGAAAAGCTTAGTAATCGCATGTGGCTATCGGAACCGTAAACGAAACGTACGGCACAGAATAGCATTTTCACATTTGACTAAACGCCAGTCATGTGATTCCAAAAGAATCTGATTTTTATAGTGTTCGTTAGCTTAACGATACGACTCAAAATAGATCCCCATGACTATCTGAAAAACCCCCAGGAATTATTCATGGGCGGTCTATTCTGGATATTCCAGGTTCTTCTGTTCCTTACCGCTCTTAGTCAACAGAGCCAATTTGTATATGTTGTATATTGGGAGGTCGTATCAATGACAACGAGTAAGGAAAATTTCTCATTGTGGGGTTTTGAATACATATAAAAAAATAATGTAAACCTGTTGTTTAAGGTTCTAGTTTCTACTTCTAATTTTACTAAGGTATGAAAAAATACATTGGAAAAGGGTATAATTTGCCGGTACAAATGTACCGGCAAATTGTGTTCTCTCTAATGTATTTTTTCTCTCTCCTAACGTATTGGATTGTATTGTTAGGCCTAACTTACGTCATGTGTATTTGCTGTTCTAGTTTATCGAAATGAGTTATGTTTAGGGTCTGGAAACGGGTTAATTCACTTTCCATTATTTCTAACGGAGAAAATTGATTCGAACAATTCGGAGCTTGAACACTTTCTAGAATGAATTACATTTGAAGTACGAAGCACTTTTATATACTCTTTATTACGTAAAATATATTGCAATTAAACCTTGCTTATCTACAGTATGATAAAACTTTAAACACGCTTAAAGTTTAGCACATAAAATGTGGTAAAATATGAACCAGTTTCTCTCGTTTAGTTAGCATTTTGTAATCTTTCTAAATCTAGATAAAATTTTACTCTTAATTTTGCAATTAGCTCATTAATTTCTGAAAGGTTTCTTTTGATGTAGCCTACGCTAATCTTGCAACCTTCGATATTTTTTTTACCTAATTTATCGGTAAAAAGTATCAAATTACTTGTATATTTACCGATACATATTTTGACTTGATTTCCAGGAAAAGCCTATTATTTACTGTTTACAGTATATTTAATTCTACTTATTTATAAATTATCTTCTGTAATTACAGAATATGCTGATTGCAGCACACTAAAAACAATTATTCACTCCAACTTTAATTGTTTCCTTATAGGTTTTATTGCTGGACGAAATTCCACAATTTACACATTAACTGCCCTGGAATATAATAATGTGTTATTCTATATTTAGTAATATTTCTCTTTTTATTTTCTACATACACAGTATATATAGTACTGGACGAAAGTGTAAGGTCGATACCATGTTTTCGCGATTCGTAAAGTAACAATAGGAAAATAAAGAAACAATTTGCATGAATCTCTTGTTTTATAACTCAGATTAACGTCAATTATCACTCAGATAACAATAAACAGATAGCAATAAACATGCCAAAAGATACGCAATTGTCTGAGTTCTAATGAGGATCAAATTAAGTGGATGAAGCAATGTAGTAAAACGGGAGTACAAATTTCTGCTGCTATAGGAAATTTAAAAACTATTGTGAATACCTTTCTACAAAATCCAACTGAATATAGAACAAAAAAGTGGCCAGGAAGACCACCAGCATTGAGCTACCGCCAGAGAATCCAAGCAACGTCTCTTGCATGTTAGAACAAATGCTTCTCTTCGGAGATAGGGGCACTTTTGGATCTTTTATATACCTCAGGTCCGGAACAGTTCAATGAGTCTTAAATGCCATCAAAACATTACGCTTAACAAAATTTAAAAGCTATCATCCTTTAACTTCTGTCCAGATAAATAGATTTGCCATTTGCTCTTAATCTTTGGTGAGAAATAGAACGACGTTGTCTTTTTAGAAGAGAAGAAGTTTAATTTAGACCGTGTCAATAAACAGTAGCCTATTTCTTTAAAGCATCTGTTTAGAGATGGGTCAGTGATAATCTTGGGCAGTATTATTTATTGTTTATAATAATTTATCGTTATATGTGAGAATAAACCTGAAAGTTTGAATAAACAAGGAAATATTTTCAAAACCATTGCAACTTAAATGTCTTTATGACTACGACCTTACATAAAATATCTTTTGTGAATGTTATTCAAAATATGTATTACATGTATTTTTGTAGAAGGTAGTATCATTTCGCGACTCATAGTTTGAGAAACACTATTCTGGAGTCCATTTGCTGATGGTGGTTTTAATATGTAATACATGAAAAAAATGAAGGTGCAGAAACTAATGGCATACCGGTATTTATTGGAAAATGTCACAGTTAATGTGGTTATGCTGTCGCATGGCGTTTTCCAACAAATTCTGGTATTCCATCAGTTTTTGCACCTTAATTCTTTCTTCTTGCATTACATATTACATTTCAAACTTTACAGCGCTCTCCATTAGCAAATTTTTACTATATTTTTTCCCTGATCCATTCTTCTTCCTCTTTCTTAAATAGTAGTGTACCAATTTTGATTTCATTTGGGTTATCCTTCAAGCTACCGACAGATCCAAATAGAGATAGCTTACTTATTTTATAACCACTCGGTATATAAGACAAAAAATGCATTAAATAAGATTTAACTCTTATATTTAATAAATTATATCACTTTTCGTTTACTGATTCTGTTGGGAACAAGAGACAGAGGCCAAGATTTCTCTTATTATTGTATAATAAAAGAAATCTTCGTTTAAGTTGACAGAATTTTAATGCATAAATATTTTAATGGTATTTTACTTTTCATTGTTCTCTCTCTTCGTAGAGTATTACTAAAATATCTTCTGTTTTGCTACCCATAATTTATGGTTAAATATTTCTCTATGAGCCTAACATTTAAATACTTTTTCCGTATTTCCTTACTAGAGTAAAATCTTCATTTAGAGACAAATATATTTAAATCCGTATATCGGACCATTTTCTATGGACAAAAGTTTATATTTTTAAGTTCATCTTTTATTTTAAAACTCTCTTTTATATATTATTATTATCATTTACTTTTAAAATAAATTTATTGTTAAATAAGTGACGGTTCTTTCTTATCTACAGACATTACCTTTGCAAAGTTAATAAAGATTAAAAACGAAATATATTCGATTTATTTTATAAACTTTCTTCATATTACAAAGATCAAATATAGAACAAAAAATATAAAAGTCGAATATATTAAAAAAATAATAATAATAAACAGACGAAAAAGGATTTTAGGTGAAAGATTAAGGTCAATTTATTTGCTCGTTTTTATCATATGCTGTTATAAATTCAATCGTTAATTTAATTTAGCTTCCAATAACCCGAACTTTCTATAGGCCTATATAATGTTATATTTACAAAGTATTCATTTATCATCTGTATTTGAAAATAAAAGTTATGAAGAAAATATTAAACAAACGTGTTTAAATGAAAGAATTCTACAATGCTTAGAAAACAAATTTGTAAACATGCTTAATATAAAAGTTAATTAAAGATTTAACGAATTTAAATATTCTATTCATTAAATGATAATCAGTACTAAGACATATTCAAATTTACTATATCTAATATAATAAGATATTCTAATAATAATAATTCCAATAAATAAGTTAGAATAATGAATTCGTAATTTTGTATTAATGGACAGTTATAATTGTCAGTAAGTTAATAAATAATTTAAATAATTTAATAAAATTAAACATATTCAAGGGAAAAGATATCGAATTGCATACCTATATCAATTACTAAAGTGATAATTAATCATTTAATCATATTTATTTCAAATTAAATTAAAAGGATTTAACATTATGTCTATGGAGAAATACACAAGTTCAAAACGTAATGAACCAGTTAAAGCTTTATGCATGCGACTGGAGAAGATATTATATATTTTCTCATATTTGTTTCGATTTATTTTACATGAAAACATTTTATATTTTGTTATTATATCCGAAAGTCACAATTTGTCTGCTTCGTAGAACAGATTCCAGACTTTATCGCTATGTATAAGCTTATTGCACATTTTTTCTCTTAAAATATTGTATTAGATAGAAAGAAATATTCGTAAGCCATTACAGAAATGAAATATTACAGTATTTTCATATATATATTAAAAAATCAATGCACATTTTATGTCATACCGACGTTTATTAAANAATGACGTTACTATTACGAATATATAATAATAATTATTAATTAGTTATATTCATAGAATGCCTTCAAATTTATTACTACCTCAAAGTAATTAACCCCCCCAGATTTTTACATTTTTTGACTCAGGTTTTTTTAAAAAAAGCCAATAGAAAATAAATAATTGATGAAACAACTTCTACTCTTAAAAAATAATAAACGGTAAAAAGTGAAAATAATATAACTGTAAATAAATGACTAAATCTAGTGGATAAGTTATTGAAAATAAAATAAACGATTCTCTATTTGTCATCACAACATAAAAGAAACAAAAATCATTTTCACTGACATATTAGAAATTTGTTATTTTTTTTTTATTACACTCGTATATTTCTTTTGTTCATATAAGGAAAACAGTGTGCAAATATTTTAACAAACGTATAACCCGTTGTGACTTTCTTTCTTCTAGACGGGCTTTCAATGTTTCAAAGAACCGTACCACCAGATTATCATTTGTCATTGTCGATTGAATTTTTTTTCAGTAAAACGTCAATTATTGCTTCGGCTGTGAGTAACGAAGACTTTTGTCCGCTTAAGGCTTCTACAGCTATCTTGACTGGCTGCAATAAAGTAACGATTGACTGCAAAAGAAGAAGATTGTCTTCATTCCATTTGTCTAACATGTTTAAATCAATAAACGCTTTCTTTACGCAATTTTTGTGCTTCAAAAACCTTTCTTCCATTACAATTATAGAATTCCATCTCGTTTTGACATCCAGTAGTAAACTGAGTTCTTTTCCAAATTCTGATTTAACATATTTCTGTAATTGGCTGTTTTTCAGTGGACTCTTTCTAAATAATTTCACTAGGAATCGAGTTTCATCAAGCACTCTTTTAATTTCATCAATTGGTTGTAATGGACAATTTGTTTCGTAGCTGGCATTGCAGTCCTCTTCTTCATCAGAAGAGTTTTTGTTCTCCACGATTTCATCATCACTATCATCAGTATCTTCAGTAGTAGAAGCTGCGGATGTGGCAGTAGTCCGATTTTTTTTAATAAAATGTGTCTACAACTCCTAGATGTATTGCGTGGTTCAAGCATAGGATCATCTTGCTGGGGCTATCTCTTCCAAAATTCTTCATTACGTTTGGATCATCGCTGGTGGTGGACACAATATGTTTTTTAAAATCCAATTGAAATATTTTCAATGTATCTTCGACTATTTGTCTGGTCTCTTCGGCACCGCACTTTCCGGGTATATACCAGTACACTAATCCCAAATTGAAAACTTCTCCGTTCACACCATGCAGACACAAATTAAAGTACTTCCGGTTTCGGACGCTGGTCCATTCGTCAACTGAAAGACTGAAACGTGTACCAGAAGCCACGAAATCTTTTAAAGTCTGAATCATTTCTTCTTTTCTCTCTTCATAATAACTCAATATGATTTTCATGACATCAGTTTCGTTCTTAGGCATTTTATAACCTCTCTGGATAATACTCTCACGAATGAAT
Organism: Centruroides sculpturatus; assembly: GCF_000671375.1. NCBI lineage: Eukaryota > Metazoa > Arthropoda > Arachnida > Scorpiones > Buthidae > Centruroides > Centruroides sculpturatus. The sequence continues at coordinate 20,401 of NW_019384375.1, forward strand.
TTACTCTTTGTGATTGCTTTTATTGTAAGTCCATCTTCTGCCGCCAAGCGGGAAATTATTTCAGGCAAAGACTTTTTTGCAACATATTCTATTATTGTAAACTGCTTTTCAGTTTTAATTTTTTTTTTACATTCCGGTTCGCAAGATGTCCCAGGCTGTATAACTGATTTTGATTCTTCCGGCTGATTTACAAAAATATTGTGGACTCTTTGCAGGTGCCTGTCAAGGCCTGTAGTATTCGACCCTTTACATGAAATTTGTTTTGGACATAATGAGCACTGTGCGGTTGATTCGTTTATTTATTTATTACTTTTTTTTATAATGTTCCCACACTTTTGCTATACATTCCATATTAAATGAATAAGTTGGTATCTATTTAAATTTGTTGACGATCTGTAACAATAATAATAATAATAATAATCCAAAATTAATTTTTGGATTAAGTATCACTATCATATCAATTAATTATTTTTATAAAATAACCAATCTCATTCAAGGTAAACGTCTAACTGAAGTAAATAAAATCTAGTGTTTGTTTAAACTTACATGAGATAGGCGTCGTTTCCACAAGAGCATTGTAACACAACCACGTNGGTATCTATTTAAATTTGTTGACGATCTGTAACAATAATAATAATAATAATAATCCAAAATTAATGTTATATCTTTGTTTACTGAGTATCACTATCATATCAATTATTTTTTTTAATAAAATAAATCTCATCCAAGGTAAACGTCTAACTGAAGTAAACAAAATCTAGTGTTTGTTTAAACTTACATGAGATAGACGTCGTTTCCACAAGAGTGTCGTAACACAACCGCGCACAGCACTTCACCTCATAAAGTGAAATTGACGACGGACTGACTGAGCTGACAGTGCTTGACCCGAGACAATTAAATTTAGAAAAAGTCCCGAAACTTCGAGATACGAGACGTCCCGGGACCCAAACCCTAAACACGATCTAAATCGCTGTACAGTACTTTCTATAAATGCATTGTAGATAATTCTGTTGAAGAGTTATGTATTTGTAGACAGTAGAATTTATTAAATATAAAGGGATTAAAGGCTAATTAAAATTAAATAAAATTAATCGCTAGTTTAGTTAAAATCGGTATACACCACTCATTAATTCTGCAATATGATTTTAACTCTCGCTATTATCGGCGAGTTACGTCCCTATTCACAATAAAGGATCAAGAGTTAGAATTAGTTCTTTTAGTTCTTAACTTTTAATACGTGAGCGCTTATTTGTTAATCACCAAAATTTAATAGTATCATTTTCCATAATACACAAACCTTCCTGCAAAATATCAGAAATTTTCGACCAAAAGTGTAGCAGTTATTAAGCTTCGAAGAAAGCGAACAAAATCATACATATTCTTATTCCGTATATACATTTTTTATGTGTGTATTTTTATAGATTAGCTTTATTTACTATATTATTTTTCCTAGTAAAGCCGGGTACTTTAGCTGGTATTAGAATATTTTAAAATCTCAATAAAATATTTCATTTTCATTTCAAATACACTAATACAGTATAAGAATGAGTATTGCATTCTTATGGATTAAAAAGGGAAGTGTTTACGTTAAATATGTTAGTTAAATAATAAGTTAATTATAGAATCGGAAATTTAAATTATTTAATAACTTATGAAAAAATAATGTATTGGTTTTAAATGAATTAAATTTTAAATACGCTTAAATATTCATTTATTACTCCTAATTAGAAGCTGAAGTACATTGTTTATGTTAAAATTGTCTTCTATTCGAATTGATTGTTGAGACTCAAATAACCGTAAGTTTGAATAATAATTATTTTAATAAATGACGTTACTATTACGAATATATAATAATAATTATTAATTAGTTATATTCATAGAATGCCTTCAAATTTATTACTACCTCAAAGTAATTAACCACCCCAGATTTTTACATTTTTTGACTCAGGACACCTTGAAACGTCGAGAAATGTAAGAAAATTCGGGTGTTTTTTCTGTGTGTATGGATGTTAGTGTGTGTGTGTGGGGGGCACGATTTTGTTCATCCACTTTGAAGGTTAATAACTCTTGTGCTTTTTATCAAAAATTTCTGAAATTTTGCATGGAAGTTTGTGTATTAAGAGGATTGATGCTGTTAAATTTTGGTGATTATAGGATTAAGGGAGTGGGGAGATAAAGAAGATCAAACTTAATGATGATTTTATTCATTATCAGTATTTACAATTTTTTTATAAAACTAATCCCTACCCTCAAAATTAACTTTTTTTTTGCCATTTTATAATAGTTAAAAATTCGATATTTTTTAAAGGAGTTTTAAACTATAATTTTGAATTATGATCTTGGACTTCTTGATCAAAAATAAATTTTTGTAAAAGTTATTTAATTAACAGATAACATTCTTAACTCCCACTAATAGATTAAAAGTGAAAACCTAAATGTATAATGATTAAGAAAAGTAAACCAATGTTTGTAGTTAATCTCTTTGCAGAACTTTTAAGTAATCAACGCCCAACATTATATTTATCAAACTTTATTTATTGACTTAAGAAACTGAACTATTATTTTAATTATTAAAACTGGAAAAGTGATATAAATTACTTATTTATACCGTTTATTGGGCAGTTCTTTTTTTTGTAAATGGAAGTTTAGTATTAAATATAAAATCTGGTAAATTTTATTACGCTAACGAAATATCAAATAAACTGCTTTTGGGTACAGGAAATTGTGTTTTATCATTTGAATAAATTATAAATGAATTCTTTCAAGACAAAATAAAAAGGTCTAGAAACGATTTACATATTTTAAATCATGAAATATCTTGTAATATTTGTATAAAATACTCACGAAAGATGAATATAATTTATTAAAGGAAGGAGAATGTAAATCGAATTATACTGATATAGGTCTATTGTTTTCCATAATAGTAAAGAGTTTTCATTTAATTTTTATAAATTAAATTTAACGAAGAAACCTTTAGCATTGTAATGAGAATTTCTTCGAAACTTTCATTAATAATTATGTTGTGTAAATAAATACGTTAGTAATACATTAATTTCTATTCACTGACTTATCTAATTATTAGCAACGCTAAAAAGAAGTTCGAAAAAGATAAGGTACAAAACTTTTTTTAAAATAAAATTAAATAAATTTACAAATGCTATAAAGTAAATTTTATTTGTATTAATTATGTTTATTTTCTCTAGAAAGAAGAAACAAAGATCCGAAAGGAAATGTTAATTTTGTTAAGTATAATTCGAATTAGACGTACGAATTAATAATTAAAATTTATCGAAATGCACACATCTCGCATTCAAGTGAAACTTGTATACAATAATTATTATTCTAAATAATATTCAACAATAAAAACATTCAGATAAATGTTATACTTAAAGTATACACATGGAAAGATATAATAGTCACAGCCTACAAATCAGTCTAGGAATACGTATTCGAACTCAATCCATGTTTTCATAATTTATCATTAACGTGAAATCAGTTCTTCGATGGATCTTAGTGTTAGTTATTCCGTACAAAGTTCTATTCTGATCGTCACGGTGTTTTTCAATTGTTAACCCAAGACATACACGTATAAGAAACAAAAATCATTCAATTCGAAACAAATAAAGAAAAAAAAATGAAATTTACAGTACATTATCATAGTCAATTTTCTTTTAATGTTGATTTGTTAGTCTATTTGTACATCATTTACAGCTAGTGTAATCTGTAAATCTTTATTAATAATATACTAGTGTCTCGTATTAATTAAGCAATTAATTAAGTAAGAAAATTTAAACAGTAGAATAAACACTTTTAGACCAAAAATAAATGTAGTTATTACACAATTAAACGTTAATTACTGTTTTATAATTAATTTTAAAATTTTATATATCTTAGTAGTGTCTTGACTCCTGTACAGTACAGGAACAAGACATTACTAATTTGAGATTGAGAGCATATATATATTAAATTAAATTAATTAAAAATATGATTAAAATTGTTTTAAAATATTAATATTGATCAATCAATGTACTCGAGATTTAAACTTAAAAAAAAATCGGCATGTGTAATATTAAATTTAGTAACACATAAAATGAATTTTTAAATTGATTTTATTACAAATGATTATATTAGACATTTATTTCTTCGCTTCGATTCTACTGATTTTGGTTTTAAGATGGGTGTTTAAAGTCAGATTACCGAAGTCTTCTATCGGAAAATGTTAGACATTTGGAAGTGTGGAGTCATCTGGAGCACATTTCCATCTCAGTTTGTCATTTAGACGGAAAATGTGTGGAAATATCGCTACCTCCTGCATTTTTGATGCTACAAATAACACTTTTACGTTTTAAGTTATGGAGAGAGTCTTCCAAGAAAAGACGATTTGTAGAGAAATTTTCGAAAGAAAAATTGAAAAAGTTTTCTTAATATTTTCTCTTCTGTTATACATCCTTTATGTAAAAACCATGGACCCAATTTATTATAGTGAAAACTTCGTTACGATTACTTAGATAACAAATACAGGAAGAAATTCAGTAATTGAAAAAAAATGTATCTGAATAATTAACAAAACAAATTTAACATCAATAAATAAATTCAAATTATGTATCATGTTTATTTTTTATTAGAGTCGAACTTATGATTTCTCCTAAAATTAAAAATAAGAATAGAAACCAATGCAAATCACATAATCTTTAATACGAGTAATTAAGGAAATGAATTTGCACGTATATCTGAAATCATACAAATAAAAAGTATTAAATTCAGTTCCTCAGTTATAGATGACAGATGCAAAACTAAATTGAAGTGACTATGAGATTCAATTTATGTGTTTTAAATTTTGTTGTCGAGTCGTTTTCAATCCTTTTGATTGTGTTACTCGTAAATACATGCAACAATATGTTTCTATTACAGTATCTATTGAATATATACTGTACTTTTTCACAGGGATAAGAGACAATTCGTTATTTCGGATAAGTTCGTCAAGTCGAGCTAATATTTTCTCGAAATTCTTGCAATTGTTGAGTTATTAAAACTACATCTGAAATATTATAAAAGTTATAAAATAGTATGACACATTAAAGCGTTTTAAATTATATTTATTATATATTTTTTTTCAGAAGCTCAAACACCGTATATTGTATACGTTACTCCATGATATTTATTGTCCAATTCTCATTACGATTCACTCAAATAAAACGATCATCCAAGTGGCATCCAAACCAGAATAAAATTAATGGGATTGGGGATCTCTACAATTACAATACTATTGATTACTTCCGAAAAATCCTGAAGAAAAGAGAAAAGCAATCGACATTCGACAGATTCTTTAACTCCCACAAACGGAAAAAACATGGCTAATAAAAATGCAAGACTGCATATATATGTATTTTTACTATTACATATAAATAAACGTTAATAGGCTTGGGGATCTCTACAATTACAATGCTATTAATTATTTCTGAAAAATTCTGAAGTAGAGAGAAAAGCAATCGACAGATTCTTTAACCCCCCAAAACGGAAAAAACATGACTAATAAAAGTGCAAGACTGTATGTATGTATTTTTATTATTANTTTCGCTACGTTATAGGAATTTCCGTTATAGGAACCCACGTTATAGGGGCCTACTGTAAATAAACGTAATAAAAAAATATATTTTTTTTATTTTTAGGAGTCTCCGGAACGATTTAATCAAATTCCCATAAAAACCTATGGTAAATCGATAATCGGTTAACGAACAATTCGGATAACGAACAAAGTCTTGGAACGGATTTTGTTCGTTAACCGATCACCCACTGTACTATTACACTAATAGCCTTACTATATCATATAATACTAAGATATAATTCCTAATACTTTGAGTAGAAAGTAACAAATTCTTTCGTAAATTTTAAAACACCTTTCGGATTTTCTGTAAGTTTTCCATTAAAACTGTTTCAGTTGAAAAATTTCAAGATGTAGAATTTTGAATTTTTCTCTCCTTTCATGTTATTTTCCGCATTATAGTAATATGCTATTTTTATTTTATTCTCCAATAAATCCACTTCTAAAAGTACTAATTCAATTGAAAAATTTAGAATAAGTCTAAATTTCGGTATATCTCATAAAATTCTGTGCCACATTTCTCAATTATTTATTTAAAAAGTATAGAATACAGTATTGACATGTATATGACAATATTTTTACATCAAATTCTAGTATATTAAAAAATGTCATATAAACACATCCTTCGAACTCATTGTTTCAGCTCTAAAAGGAGTTAAAGGTCAGGCTAGCTACCACTTAAGATTCTGTTTTGTAACAGTGTTAGCATTGCGAAAAAGCATTAAATACGCTAATCTCTAACTTTTATGCTTTACTAAACTGTCAAAAAAAATGTAAAAGAACCTTACGTTCTTGCAAAAAACTAAAGGTTCTGAAGGTAAGATGCTGAAGGGCAGCAAGATTGAGATTATTTCGCAGTATTTAAAGGGTAGCTAGTCTAAACTTTAAACCTTTCTAGCACTGAAACAATGCATTTGAAGTGCTATATATAACTCCTAGCAAAGCAATATATACATATAAAATATATAATATATATATTTAAGGAATTCCTTTATATATTTCATATAATTTTAGAATTTCAATTTAAAAATTACGATAAAATCAGATTTTGTATTTAAATTTCACGTGATATAATTATTTTTACTAAAAGAATTACGACATATTTTTTACTTGTCAAAAATGATTAAGAGATTCTTTTAAAACTTTTTTTAAATCCGATATATTCTGTAGAGAAACGAAATCTCTGTTATAAGATTATTTCTTGAAAGTGTAGCTTTATTGAAACTCATACATTGGACAATAAAACTAACAGTAGATGTAATAAATGTAGATAAATATAATGTAGTAGTAAATAATGTAGAGAAAAGCAAAAGAATGTGTGAATATTCTTGTCGAGAATATTATATTGTAATGCTCTTACAAAAATATGTTTGATAAAGCATCTTATTAATTTACATTTCGTTCTCTTAGGCATTTCCTCCTCACACGTCAAACGAGCAAATATGCAATCGAAAGTTGCTGTTTTTAATCATATTTATCATCTAATAGCTATATACTAAAGCCTAAAAAACACAAATCGATATATGAGATAAGGAATAACGTTAGTGAAACAATAACTCTCCCTTTTCCTCGAACGATTTACCATTATATTTAATAATTGCAATATTAACAAAGAAAAAGTAAGGATTTTACAGAAAGAAAAAATTGATACAATAGAAAATTTAAAGAGAGTTTTATATAAAAAATTTTGTAATATGGAAAATACATATTCATATTCTATTATGTGAACGACAGAAGAGGAGCGTATGCACGAAACGAGTATCGGAGTTTAAGATATTCTTGAATAAAGAGTGATGTTAAAGATGCTTAGTGCCTACCTATGCATCCAGTTGTGAAGTAAAGAATGTATAAAAGGTAAAGAAAAGTCTATACTTAGTTTAATGAGAAAAGAGAACGAACGGATGTGCCGAAGGATGTACTGTACAGAACCTCTGGGGGAACTCTATGAAAAGTTTGGATCTTCCTATTTAGGCAATAGATACAAGGAGATAGCCAGAAAACTTCATGCGGGACTGCTAGTGGTTAGAGATTTTGTAATTTACTGTATTGTATACTCATCCACTGGTAGAACAACATATTTTACTGCAATAAAAATATACATCGAATGTGTATGATAAACATTTCGATGAACTATACAGTATAAAATACTGTAGATTTTTATTTTTTTACCTGTTTCCTAGGAAATTGTTATTAACAAGGTCGCTATAAGACGAGGATATCGATTTATGTTAAGGTTAATATAATAAACTGAAGTTATGTTTCTTGAAGTAGTTTTAATTAAATAATAGACTACTATATACTGTATATAACCCCAAATATAGCACTTAAATACTATACAAATACTTTTTACAATAAGAATAAAAATCTACGCTAGTTACGGTATAAAAAGCAATATTAGAATTGTATTCGAATCTTTCAAAAACTCCAGTATTTTGAACGAAACATTAAAAGTAAATTTAAATAATATTTGAGATTTAAATGAAAAACTTTATCATTTTTAGAATTTTAAATTATAAAAAATTAAATTTTCTCTTTATTTTTTTTTCCTTTTGTAAAGTATAACACTTCGACAATAAAATACCTTTTTTGATATGTAAGTTTATTGAGAAATGTATTTACTATTGTTTCTAAATGTAGAAATTTAGCCTAAATCTTTACTTATTTTTATTAAAATAAAGAATATAAGCAAGACATTTAATCTGTTTTTTCATATTACATAACATAATAAAAATCAATTTTTTCTATTTTTAGTTTAATATTTTGTCGTTTGAATTTACTTGTAGATTGGTTAATTAAACTGAAATAAAAGTAAAAGAACAGAATCTTTATGAAAGTTTAATTGTCTTCATAGAACTATTGACGAGGTAGGAAAATCCACGCGAAACATTATATAAAACTGTCAGAATCAGTTCTTAAAGAACGTTCTCTATCTACAGACTTTATATATTTTTTTCTAAGCAGAAAAAAATAGAATTTCTTTCATTTCATATACAACTGACTACATTATAAAAGGAAGAAGTTTATCTCTTTATATTTTCCTAAATAGTCCCTACCTTAGATAAAGTTAAGTGACTGACTTAAAAAAATTAAAATTATTAGTAAAATATATGACAAAACGGCCAGATCAATAGGCACAAACGTAGAAAAATTTATAATAATACGTTAAAAGTGTCCTTTTTTTTATACACCTTGGAAATAGTGTAGTCTCTGCTACACTATGCAGAACAGTTAATTTTCTAAGCTTGTAAAATTATTAATTTGAGAGGTTAAATTAGAGAAAATATCTAGAAGTTACTGTAATTAACAACGAAATGACGTCGTTAGAAATAGCAAAATTCGTCTTACGTTAGCCGTTAATTATGAATTTAATCCTAAAATAAATAAAAATTGAAGTAATTAAAAGTCGAAGGCAAATAATCGATTTAAAATATCTAAACATTAATTATTTCTCGAACAATAAAAATACGGAAGAGTGAAATGACGTCGTTTCGTCAAAGCGATCATCCGATAAATTCTCGATATATTGTTAAAAAGGAAAAGTTTGCGGAATCGGAAGCGATTTTCTAAAGTTAGAAAGAATTATCCAAGCAAAAAAAGACGACGATTCCATTAATGACGAAATGGTGTGATGCGACGAGTTAACTTCCAACGCAACATTACCTTCTTAATGCCTTTCTATCCCGAAACTCTTTGTTTTAAATGACTATCCACGTTAATTTACTATTACAATCAAATATTTGCTAGCTGCAGATATCACGGTTTTTTTTCGAACTAATTAAATAAATATTCGTAAAATTATTAATTTATACATTCAAATTATCGGATAATTCGATACGTTATTTGCATAAACATATATACTTTCTTCTTTCATTATTATTAATAACAAAATATGTGCATGAAATTACGGAGAAAGATTCTTTGATCTTTTAAAAAAAAGAGTTGTATTTTAAATATATAAAATGCTTGAAATAATTCTTGTACATTCTGCGAATACAGCTGAATACGTAAATTATCCTTCAATTATAAGCAATTGTATCTGTCCAAATTCTTTAATCCATTATATTTTATGTTTTAGACGTTTATCTATTTATTTATTTCACGTGTTTAATTTTTCATCGTTACTGAACCTTTCATCGATGGTTTATTTAGAGAAACAACTTAAAATAATCTCATTGGCTCCAAGTTTTCTGTGGACGTTCGTTAGAATCGTATTGTTTCGCGGGTGATGTTGATCAACCGCTTATTATTAAGAGATCGAATTTAAAACTTGTAAAAGAATAGCGAGATTAGAGCATTATTTAAGAAAAACTATTAGAATTTACTTTACAAGAAATATTTAATTACATCGTTAATTATAAATGATTTTTTTACAGTTGACATTCGAATGTAAAGAAGAAAACGAAGCAATTTTTAAGAGTTTTCACGTAATTATTCCATGATAAAGAATATCGATTCGTTTCGAATTTAGAGATTTACTGACATTCTGTCAAATTACGCTCCGTCGTAAATAAATTCTGTTACGCTTATAACTGTCATCTTAACTACTGATATTAATTATCGACACGAGAAATATAAATTACGAAAATATAATTGCTATCCTAAATTAAAATATTAAATTTTATATTGTAAAATATTATACAATTTTCTAAAGTTTAAGAAATGAGTCTTATTACCTATTAATTATTAGTCTATTTAAAATTTAATTTCGTTTAAAACCAGATGACGATAAAGAGAAAGAAGTGTTTTAGAAGCGGTACGCCAGAGGGCGAAACGATCGACGGAGGAAGGAGTAAATGGAGCGACGTAAGAGAGGAAAGGCGACTCGTCGCTCGGATCTTCTCCGTTCTTCTCCTCCTCCTCATCCTCCTCCTCCATCGCGGGCCACGTGACCGACAGCCGTCGCGCTCTTGTGTTGGCGGAGACGGCACCTTCAGAATATGTCGAGACGTCGTTCGCCCGGACGAACGTCCGAAATCACGCTCTTCCGTCCACCCGTTCGCCTTTTCTATTTCTGTATTTGTCTGTCAGTCATTCGCCTTTCCGCTAGCGGGAAAACTGACATATGTAATTCCACTCAATCCGTCTGTTGGTGCAATGAAATGCATCTTGAATGTAAATACGAGGACCGACTGGACTCCATCCCCGCCTTACCTAGTGATAAGAATCCCAAGTCCATCATCACCGTGTGAGTATTTTCTACCTTTTTACGCGTAAGCCAAACCAAACTAAGCGCGTAATAAACGAGAGAACGTTTTCACGAGAATTACGTGTTCCTTTTTTTTTCCTCGCTTGTTACGACGTTTAAAACTTCGTAAAGTTTGGCGCGACTAAAACAAATAAATAACCCGAAAGTTTTTTGGAATTTATCCAAATCGTCGGCGCGTTTTAAAGGTATTTCCGTTCGAGATTCCTTTTTTTTCATAATTAAGGTTACGTCATTCGCTACTTGACCCTTTATCTGTTTACAAATTAAGCTTTCGAGTGGAATCTTTGTTAAGGTAAGTGAAGTGACGCATTAATCTCTAGCGATAAAGATCCGAGAATCGTTCTTGACTCTAATTTAGCGGGTGGACCGTAGTAAAAACACGCTTCCCGAAACGGAAGGCGAATTTATTAGAGAAAGGGGTAAAGGTCACTCCGCCGATCTAGAACAAACGTTTCGTTGTACGCTCGAAAATATTTACAGATCGACTCGTCTGAACACTTAAAAATTCACTTTCCTTAAATGGATCAAAGCAGAAAATTATTTACTCTTTAAGTACCCACGGTTTGGTTTTCCCGTGTTCCTCGACAATGAACACAGGGAAATTTCGAGTAACGAGAGAAAATAAGGCATTTGACGGACATTTCTCTCCCAATTTGGGATTGGTGGCGGAGTTGAGGAGATTTTCGACAGTTTCGACACACCCGACTTGCGGATTCCTCGGGGAATAAAGTGGCATAAACACTTGAGGGGGAGGCGCACGTGGATAAAAATAGCGTGCGACCCTCCCTTGTATCCGGGTCGACGGACGACGGATCCCCTTCTCTTCTCTTCGCACTCTCTCGATCTCCACCTCCGGAATCCGGACCAACATTCGACTGTCTTCCACGTCACAGATGAGACTACGTAACAGGCTGCGTAACAGCATATTTGGTCTTAATGGAGAGCGTGAGGTAATTAAAAAACGACAAGGGCGACGGGAACTCCGATTGTTCTGTAATCCGATCGACTTCTGTACTAAATTATTTTGTAATTTTTCATTTTATTAAGCATTATTTAAAATGTAGTGTACAGTACAGTATGCATTGTATTTGTTGAATGATTTTTCTCGTGTGAAAGTAGAACGATAGTGTTCGTTTGGGATATGGGTAAAGGTATGCAAATTATGGAATGTTTAAACGACCTGTTAGATATAAAAATGCGCAATAATTTATGATTTATACATAATAAAAAATATTATGTATAAATCATAAACGGATAGATAAATATGTATAATAAATAGATAAAATGGATAAATAAATAGATAAAGTGGATAAATATTATGTATAAATCATAAGGGATTAATATATATTAAATAGAGGGCTGATGCATGTACACAAATTTAAGTAAATATACATAGATATTTCGTTACGTAACACGGAACACTGATATTATTTTCTATCATAAAATGAGGATAAATGTTACGTGCGATTTTACTTCGACTATATCGACAGTAGAAAATAACCGTAACGAGAAGTCTTTAAGAAGGTGAGAAATTCCTTTCCATTTTAATTTTAGATAAATCGTTCTGGGAATTGTAGTTTAACTAGCGATATCTTGGATACTTTAAGTAACTTTTCTTATCTTCTCTGCTCTAAATAAACGATGAAACTTCAAAATATTAATAGTTGAATTTACTAGGATAATTATTAGAATTTAAAAAGTTTCGTATATCTAAATTATATATTAATATACAGTATATAATTTCGTCTTTTATTTAGCGAAGTATTTACAGGTAATCTTTCTATTCTTATTCTAGTAATTTAATGTTTCTCGCTTAAACTCGACCCTTTCACTAGTCGAACTATATTATACTCTCTACAGTAATTAGAATTAGTAGACTCCATTGAATGAATATATTAAACAAAAAAAGAACATTTGCTATTTATTTGTTTTTTTTCAAATAAGTTTTTCTATATCGATGCAATGAATTTTTTATAGTAAATACAAGTAAATTACTGCTGCTTTTCAGTTTACATTACAAATCTACTTTTTACGTTAATTCCTCTTCAATTACATTTAATGAACACATAAATATACTACAATTAATTGACGGAAGTAACACGTTATAAGGCTGTGAAGCCATAAAATGAGAATAACTTTCTTTTGCTGCATTTCGAAGAATGAATATCTAATTTCTTTTTTAAATAATTATTTTAAATTATCAAATATATTACATTTAATCTATATTTTAATTACTTTTTAATACTTTTTTCTTCTTCTATTCGAATTTGTATAATATTTGAAGGTTAAAATAGCGATTCGAAAACTAAAATTTGATTGAGAAGAAAACCAATAAAATGCTATTTTTAAGTTTAAAAGTAAGAAGTAATGAAACTTCGAGCTATTTTTTTTTCTCTTATTTTATTTAATTTTTTATTAGAGTTCGTGCTAAAAAGATTTTTTAAAATATAATTTTTCTGCAACTTAAAATCGTTAACGTCGCACAAAAAAGTTAATTTATAATTTTCTTTCACATTTTTTTTACTTGAAATTTCCACCATATTTTTCTTTATTTTTCTCCTTTTTTTCTTTATTTTTATTTATGATTTATTTAATATATTTGATTATCGTACATTTTTTAATTACTAAAACTAAACTACAATTTATTATTTGGTTATATATCTTAAAGATGTTGATATTTATATGACTAATATATATATATATACTGGGGGGACTTTATATCATAGACTGCACAACTCCCTGCTAGCTTCGCCCACTCATTTCTATTCATAAAAATTTCGTGACGATTTTAAGCTGAATATTTTGTGTATATATTTACTTTTTATCCTGTGAGCACTAAAGGATCTATTTTCCAAGTCCATTGTGGGTTCGACCAGACTTACAATGGAGCTACTGAGTGATGAGGGACAGGCCTATCACCCTGGTACTGTTTTTAAGCAGAGTGAAGCCCTTGTACTTCGTGAACATCTAGGTTGGACTTTAAAATCTATACTTCACTCCCCCCAAAAAAACAGAGAATTACTTCTTGACCAGTTTTTTACACTGATTAGGAATATATAGATCACACCCTACACGAAAATGTCTCTAAAAATGTTACACGATTCGCGTGACATCCATTTAACTCGTGATTCGAGTAATCTAACAAAATAATGTAATAATTATCCTATTCTGTACTAAGAAAAGAAGTTTATTTAAATACTTTTTGACGAAAGGGGTGAGTTTGAGAAACGTAAAAACAAACAAACTCCTTTTAGATCGATCTTAAAATGATTTTGATAGGCAGAGATGTGGAATTTTTCAATATCGTTATTTGCTTTAGTTATAGAAAAGATAGACACAAGAGCTGATACGGAGACGTTACCATCTGCCATAGTTTTATGGATATAGTCGTCGTTGATTTCCTTTTAATAATACAGTACTTTCTTTATAGTTAAAATAACATATTACAAACAAATTATAATTTAATTTAATTGTTATTGATTTCAACGTTATTTAGATTAATATTCAAATATCTTTATTTAGTAATAAGGGCTATTTGTCCTATTATGGACACAAATAAAAAGATATATATATTTTATTTTATATGTATTATATATATATATATATATATATCACTTTTATGTTGATAAATGCGAGTTATTTATTATAATTAAGGCATAGAAAAATTAACATAGCTGCCAGTAAAGTAAATATTTTGTTCGTTAAAAATATTCCTCCTCTCTCTCTTTAGAGATTCCACTTTAGCACTCTAAAATATTAATAAGTTTTATCTTTATTATTATTTTTTTATATCTTTAAAGAAAATCGCATCATCAGTATTTAGCTCATCAATAAATTATAAGAAAAATAAAATATTTAAGTGGTTTTTTTCAATACAATGTTTTAAAATCTGCAGTTTCGTTAAAGAAAGTTGAAAACCTGAATTAATTTATTCATTTAACAAAACAGGAATAACCTAATTAAGTTCTTGATAGAAAAGAGAATGAAGTTCATTTTCTTTCCTTATAAAGTAGAAAAGATCTTTTCAAGTGCATCGAAACGAATTGTCGATTTAAAACTATGCTAAATTACTAGTAGGCCTAATAAAAGAAATTGCTAGGACCAAATGCAAAGTTAATCAAAATTTATAATGTTTTTCAATTTTTTTTCAGTTGAAGCCACTGGAAATATGAAATGAAAATGTTATAATAATTTAATAATCATGTTGTATTACTGTTTTTTTTTTTCTGAAAGAAAATGTTTCAAGGGCAAAGAAAATTGTCGAACATCTGAAAATTCGATCTTGAATACGAAGATTCCGGTTACGTTTAATGGATGCTCACTCTTGTCCTTGGAGTTTCGTGTAAACCGATATTTTCAGAGTAATGGCCTTTTTATCGTCGAACTACTTTCTTCTCAAACACAAACTCTTAAATTAAGATTCGTTTCACTTGCTGAAGGATACAATTCCTTACAAAATAGCGAGTTCTCTCGTTCTAAGCTTCCGTTCTCTCCAACTCGCATCATCCGCATCATCTTCTATTCAATATATTATTTAAAATTACATTACTTAACGCCTTAATTTATTTTCTATTTTTCTATTTCCTTTATTTTCTATACAATTGTTGATTAATTATCGCTTTTTTTCGAATGAAGGATATGAATTAAGAAACTTTACAATTGGTTAATTTTTATTTTTCTATTAGTGTTTTTATGGATAGGCCTATAAATAAATAAAATAGAAATAAAAAGAAAAGATAGATCAAAACTTTAATGATTAACATTTATATTTTCATTTTTGATTTTTTATATTAGAAACTTTCTTTCAGTTATAACGTCTTATGTAAGAAATTAATTCTATATTATAGGAAACTATTAAGAACTGTATCGTTGAATGAGCCAATAATTATCATTAAACTTCTTTTGATGCAGTTCAATTCTTTTAACGACGTCCTAAAAAAATTGAAGTTTTTTTTTGTGTGTCACATAAAAGAAATTCATTTTGTTTATAAAATTGAACTCTATTGAAACAGATAAATAAGAGTTCAGACTACTTTTATAACACATTTTTCTGGATATTTTACATAATACAATTATAAATTTCACTTTTACTTAGTCTTTGAGTTTTTATTTAATTAATATGAAATCTCTAAAACTTCATTATTTACATGTTTTCATAACCGATTTTAACCATTTATTATCGTTGTCGACGATAAATCATTAATTATATCGCAATTATTATCTTTACAGAAATTTTTAAATGTTTTTATTCGACACAATTAAAATTCTCTAGAGTTGTAACGGGTCATCATCATCCTGAGAAATTTTAACAAAAGAATTAATGACGTCGGACACGTTACTTTAATATATTAAGAGATTTCCCTGTTTATTAACATTGTATATGAAATGTGTTGTATATTATGACTCTAAAAGTAAAGTTTTATATTAAAATAAAACATATTTTCTAATTGAAAGATGCTCTCCTAATGGGCACAGTATTCTTCAAAGTAGTTGTTACTATAATGTATTTTAATATATTACGGATATTTTCTCTTTTTATATTAAAATATCTGAACGAAATTTATATATAAAATGTTTAAGATTTAGTTAAAATATTCGTTTTTAGGGATTATAATGAGACAGAACTGTCATTCTATGGTTTTCTATTGTGTGGTCAGTGCAGAAAAGTATTGAACCGTTTTGTGATCTCAGTCTGTAAAGTATAGATTGGCGAAGAAAGCTGTACAATAGATAAAAATGTAGACTGTTAAAAAATGTTCAAAATGCCCAACGATATTTTCGTCAGAAAAATTCAATTGTTAGTGTACAATGGGCTTTTTTGCCTATCGCGATATAACGCTCGAATAGACGAAAGAGAAATCTAGAAAACATATTTTTAAAAAACTTTTACCAAATTTACATACGAAGCAAATGTAAAATTATATGATATTGGATCACAGTCTCTGAATTGCAGTAATGCGATTAGAATTTACTACAACAAAGCAAAACACTACTTCTTAGTTCTTGAATGTTTTACTATATTATTTAATTTATAATATGTTTTTTAATAAGAAACACGTGCTATTTACGACTTATACTTTGTAGATTTATATTTTTCTGAATCCAAAATAATAATAATAATAATAAATACAGATATAGTTTTAACATCAGAAGGAGACGACCAAATGACCTTGGCATCAAAGACGTCAGTCTGTCGCTCTGAGGATTCGAATTTGAGTCAGTGACCTCAAAATTTTTCAGTGGTGATCTGTCCTTGACCTGTTTGTCATAATCCCGTCGCCTTATTGTCTAGCCGAATCTATAATGGACCTTAAAAATAGGGTCATTTTAGTGCCCACAGAGTACAAAAGAGGAAAAGGTAAGAAGGAATCGAAACTCTGTAATTAATTCGTTATGTTGAATCTCAGCCATCATCTATGGATTTTTGAAATATTTAACAGAATTAATGTCCTTAATTACATTAATGTGAATGTTTAGTTTAGTTTATGAAAATTTTATTTGTTATCATTATTTTATAAGTCATATTTACAGAAATTTTTTACGTTCTTATACTTTTTTTCCTGTATTTTTCTGCTTTTTTGTATCTTTAAAAGTGCAAATAGATAGGGATTTCTATGTAAAATTTCTAAAAATCTAGGATGAAATATATTATTTTAAAGAGGATTTCTATGTTTAATTTCTCATTTACACGCGTGATTTTTTTTTATACTTATCCATTTTAATGCTAAACTCATTTCGTAAGATCCAATATCGTTCGTTCTTAACTCGTGATAAAACAATATTATGGCTCACAGCGTGTTATTGTTACTTATTCGAATACGCTACTAATTAACTCTTTAGCGATTAAAAAAAAATTAAACAATATCCAACAGCATCTGGTATTAAAGTTGGCTCACCTTCTCTTCTAGTAGTTCCTAAGCCGTCTTTAATTGAGTTCTTCATGCCACCAGTCGAGACATTTGTTGCTGACACATTATCTTTTTTTCTCAAGAAACATTGGTTGATAAATGAGTGTATTCATATTGGATTTGACTTTTTATACCTTTGACATAATTTTTTTCTCTCGGAATTTTATGTTCGTTCTAGTTTAGATATAAATTTCAACTATCCAGTAGTGCTGTCAAATAAGTTTTCTCAATTTCTAATATATTGCATTTTTGTCTCTAACACTCAATTAGTGTTTGTGAAACATATGATTTATATGCGTGACATAATTTCATGTATATTTTTAAATCCTTATTTATTTGGAATAAATATATTCATATTTAATAGATAAAAACTTCTTATTAATAAGGAATAATGCGAAAAATTTGTATCGATACAATAAGTATATGTAAGATTAAAAAACAAGTAACTTTTCACGAAAATATATTAAAAATTATTCATTAAAACTCAAAACCCTTGTTAAGAATCAAATTATTATGAAAGTTAATTTGCTTTTGTATACGTATATGGACGTAATATGAAGGTAAAAAAAATTCTTCTATTCTAATGCATATATAAAACATTTCCTTTTATACTCTTCGTTAGAAACAATTTTTATTTTGTGTTAGTTTACTTTAAAATCAGAAAATAGGATTTTAATGTTTTTAAGTAAGGAATCGAAAACCATTAAGAATGAGAATAAACAATGAACTTATCCACCGTTTATTCTTGAAAAGTATACGGAATTTCTTCGTAAAATCTAATTATGGTTTGTAAAATAAGCTTTTATTATCATACAAAACGATTCAAATTCTTTCATTAATTAACAATAATTCGAAAATGTTTCGGAGTTTTATTAAAGTTCATTCTTATATTCTGAGCGGCTAATAAAAGATTTGTTCCTTCCTGACTTCCATTAAAGATAAAAACATAGTTAACTTATGTAATAAGCCAATTTACACAACAATACCTTTACAAATCTCATTTTGATTAATGAAATTTTATCGGTACAAATTTAAACTATTCTGTATATTTATAAGAATTTGATCTTATGTCAAAATGCTATACTGACATTTCTTTTATTTTTATTCCAATCCAAAATTCAATGTGTACCTTTGTAAGTTAAAAATGCTAATTACGTGTACTTTCATTCGGCTTTTCAACCTCTGTTTTCAGACATCATCTATAAATATTCATTATTTGTTTTGAACATTCTTTTATTTATTTATTCTAATTGATTAGTTTTCATTAATTGATAGATTAAAAGTGAAAGTTTATTGTTTAGAATGATAAACTTTCACTTTTACGACATAAATACTAAATTACAGTATAATTCTCATTTCTGAAGTAAAACCTTAATTCAGAATAATAAACTTTTTGGAAGATTTTTGTATATTTAAATTAATTTATCCAATATTTAAATGACTAACACGTTTTAAATTAATTTATACGAATGTTTATTTTCGTGTTATTACAAAATTTGAAACTTTGCCTGCCTTTTAAAACAAAGTATTGTGAAATTACTAGTAGTAGTAGCATACACAATATTCGAATGGAGATTAATCGCGTACTTTTAAATCAGTCAAATTGATCCTATGGCTTAACTCTTACTAAGACTTCGGTTTAAACTTTCTACTATTCGACTGAAAACAATAGTCTGCTTACTATTGTTGTTTTCGGATGGATTCGAGAGATTTCGAGTATCGTTCTTCGCTTTGTCATTAAAATAAAAACAGATAAATTACACTGGTCAATAGCCACAAAACTTCCGAAACCAAAGTAGCTGAATATTACTAATTCAAGGGTGCTGAATATGAATATGACAATAAAAACTTTAACTTGGCTCTAGTTTTTAAGATTTCGAACCAAATATGTCAAATTCTTGGAAAAATTGTCATTTTTCTGTAGTTCTTGAAATGTATTCCTATACAGCTTAAGGTACATTTTCTTGAATGTCTGTGGAAAGAAAAGAAAACAATCATTCTTATGACAGCTCTCAATATATGCTACAAACAATGAGAATAAAGACTCTTCATTGACTCCTCCAAGGTGAGCCTTAAAGCTATTTTGTTACTGTTGTGTAACAAAAGCTTTCTATTCATATTGGCCATGAAAAGTACTGTACATGAAAGAATCATACAAAAGCATGAAGCAACTTCTTGCAAAAGCAAATTATCAAGAACATAAATGGAAGGTGTATTGTGATTTGAAAGTTATAGCATTATTACTTGGAGTTCAGCTGGGGTATACGGAGTACTGTTGTTTTCTCTGTAAGAGGGATAGCAGAAACCGAACAGCACATTTCAAAAGGAGAGACTGACCATAAAGGAAAACCCTCGAACCTGGATCAAAAAATGTTATTTCTGAACTGTTAGTAAAAATGAGGACTTATGGAAAAACTTTGTCAAAACTATAGATCGAAATGGCCCAGAATTTAGTTTTTTAGAGAGACATTTCCAAACATTAGTGAGGCAAAAGTCAGTGGGAATATTTGTAGATCCATAGATTTCCAAGCTTCTCAAAAATACGCACTTTGATAGCGTTTTAATAGGTGCTGGAAAAGAAGCTTGGAATGCTTTCAGGATGGTGGTATACAATTTTCTTGGAAACCACAGAGCTTCTAATTACAAAGAAGAAATTACAAATTACGAATAATATGCTGTCGTGTTATGAAAAGATGGGATGCAACATGTCATTGAAAATGCACAAATGCACTTTTTGCATCTTCACATTGACTTTTTCCCTGAAAACTGCGAGTCTGTCAGTGACAAACATGGGGAGCATTTTCACCAAGACGTTGCTTGTATGGAAATGGGCTGTTTTTTCATGGGGTGATTGTCTGGTTTTTGTGCAACAAGCTGGGACTTACCAGTCTCAGCTGTCTCGCTGTTGATCGTTGTATACTCGTATAAATGCTTCTGCAGTGTTAAATATAATACATTCTACTTTATGATTTGGATTTATGGTTAGTGTACATTTTCTGTCATGACTCTGAAATGCTGTGCTTTTTCTGTTGGCTATTTTCGTATAATATTACTGTAAATTTCTATGAATAACACCTCTCATTCCTGATACTAGCGCAATTGGAAATCAAAGTTCGACTTACGACTGTTCACTTAACTACAGTTTTTTAGAAACCAATTATGAATTAATTAGATTTTTAAATTTTGAAGACGGTTATGAGAAATTTACGGTTAATTTAGAAAATAAAAATTGTTGTAATGACAATATAGATTTAAGATTTTCCAATACATTAATTATCTTCGAATGTTCTGAATCTATATTTCTGTAACTATAACATCTAAAATTTCGATATCGTTTATGCAAATGATTTCGTTTAAAGTAGTTCCGATGACGAGTTGGATTGAGAATTACCTAAACCATTGACAATAATTAATTGACATTTCGTACATTGCTAATTTGACCATGAGATGGACTGTGGTTCACAGTTTTATATAACATTTAATTTTAATTTTGAATTGGTTGTATCAATTAATACAGCTTAAATAAGTCGAACAGTTCTAACAAATTAATTACATTTGTCTTCTCTAATTATTTTCCTTTATTAAATCATCAACCATAGCATTAATACTAATTATTCGAAGGTATCGATGATTAAGAAATAAATCGAATTTTAATCGGATTTAGAGATACTTTGGTAGATTTTTTAACTAATTTTAAAAATGAACGTTTTGTTATATTTAATAAATAATAGGTTATACTATCAAACGGAATATTATTTAGAGCTGAAAGATCCCATGTACTGTACAATCCCAATCTATAGTTAATGCAATATATTGTTAATAAGTAAAAATATTACGATTATAAAATTGTTATTTGGTAAACAGCAGGGGGGAAAACAAATAGAATAAACTAAATCTCAGAAGGAGCAATTACTCTTCTTGATCCATGAAGTTTTTCACTTTAATGTTATATAAAAAATTATTTTTTTTGTAATATCTATTTATATGGCGTCAACAGTAATGATATTATAGATAAAGTCCATTAATCACTTCCTTACAATTCTATATATAATATATATATATTAATATTTTTGACTATATTACGATACTATTTTTGGTTTATAACTTCGATTTCTTTTTCTCATCTCTCATTTACTAATTAGAATCATTTGTTTGAACTTCGGAGTTATTTACAAGAATAAAAACTAATAATAATTATTTATTGTGACATGGTCACAATCATATGCAATTTTTAATCATATTTTTAATTAATTTAATTAAAAAAATATATGCTCTCCACCTCAAATTAGTAGTGACTTGCCCCTGTACATCATACTTCTCCTTTAACAATAGAGTTGTGCCGGTCGTCTATTAACTTCTTTTAGGGGAAAATTTTTCAACTAAAATAGCGTGATTTCTAGTCTCGATCGGAAGTTCGTACTTAGTTTAATCCGGTCTTCCTGCTCCAAAGCTTCCTATATCTACCTAACACCATTCTAGAGATTAAGGAAAGACGGACGGGAGAGTTTGTAGGTCTACAATTTTTTCAAATTGCAGCCCAATAAAAAGTAATATAAAAGAATAAATATTGCTTTAATTGAAACTGTTAATCCCACGATAATTATAAGATTTAAAGTTTATAATTATCGTGGGATTAAAGCTTATAATAATGTAAAAAATTTAATTCCTTTACACATTACTTAAAGTACTGATAATTGGAAAGTTATATAGGTGAAAGACGAGATCAGACATGGAAACCTTAGAGGTGGGAGCACTTCCGATACAGACCGGAAGTTACGTTATTTCAATTGAAAGTCTTGCCCCTGAAAGGTATCAGATGATCGGCACGACTCTATTGTTAAAGGAAAATTATGATGTACAGGGGCAAGTCACTGCTAATTTGAGGTGGAGAGAATATATTTTAAATGAAATAAAATAAAAAATTGCAGCCCAATAATTGCTCGTTTATCAATGAATTTTGTAATAGTAGAACACGCAGTATCGAACTTCAAAAACACCTATTAAAATGGGACATATTTTAATTGTAATGGGAATCGTTGCAATAATTAGTGAAATTTTATACGTTTTTTTTCTGCATATTTTACCTCAGCTTTTAAAATATTAGTAAATTTTATTCAAAATTTACTAATATTTTAAAAGCTATAATATTTAAAAGCTTTAATATTTTAATTTAATTAATATTTATTAATTATTTACTAATTAGTAAATTTTATTCGAAATTTACTAATTAGTAAATAATTAATTTTAAATAATTTAATTAGTAAATTTACTAATTATTTACTAATTAGTAAATAATTAGTAAATTTTATTCAAAATTTACTGATATTTAAAAATATACATTTAATTTTAAATGGTAAAACTACTTTAATCAGACAATTGTTTTTATTTGAAACGATTCTAAATGATATCGTTGATAAAAGAAATTCCCTTTCAACACTCATTAAAACTCGTATGATTAGAACTGCTTCATAAATAGTTTTATGATATAAATTATATATAGCAGCATCTCGTTATAATGCTCATGTAGGGAGAATAACCGAATGAGCGATATAACGAGGGGCTACGTACAGTACTTACTACAGCAATAATAAATGCTAGTATGATGTCTGATGTATGAAAATTACATTACTTTAATGATGACAGACTTAGAATTTTATTCTTGATGTAAACACAAAGAAAAAGATTTTTTCTCTATTTCATTCAATTGCAAGAATCGGTCTGAGATATTTTTTGAATTTATCAACATTATTTAAACAGTAAATATTTATTCACCATCTTTACTAACTCGGTTTAGTGAGATTTATATTCTGACATGAATTTTAATAAGTTTCATCATCTACTTTTACAGATATAAAAAGAAAATACAGTGTATTTATCGGAAATAATGAATATCATTTAAATATTTATCTTAAAATTTATGAAGTAATTTAATATTATATCGAACTGTAAGAAATTTCTGTGAAGTACATGACAAAGAATAAATCTTAATCAGTGTTACTTAACCAGGAGTCCACGGTTTCCCAGGTGTCTTTAGAAATTTTCAGTGGGTTGGAAGGATAAATATCCCTCAAACTTTTATACAAATGGCATGAAAATTTTAGCGATCCTAATTGACTTTTTATTATATAAATTTAATTCAAATTGCTAAATACATTTATATCCAACAATATTAAAGCTAATATCAATGATATAATGTAAATTTACTTATATATAAGTGGACAAAGTGAATTACTGATTTTAGTTCATTGTTGTTAACATCTGTGATAAAAGTTTAAAATATGTTATTAATGCTGTTGACAATAAAACAATTTTAAAATCTTTAAAACATTAACGGTTGCATAAAAATGTTTTAGAGTTTTATTTGTTTGAACGTAATATAAATCAAGTTACATTGGAGATAAATCCGAAAATTTCAAACGTGCAAAACAACTTTTTAATATTTTAGCAGATTACAATGTTTATTTATTCGAAATACGAAATAACAAATCAATACATTCGACGAAATTCATTGAAGAAATTTATAAAAGAAGAATTATTTATAAGATTTGTTTTATATCTCGAAAAAAATAATTTTAAATCCCCGTTTAAAGTAATCTGAATACGAAAAACTAGCGTAACAGAATTTAACTAGAGATGTTCGTTAAAGAAAAAAATAAGCCGGCAAGACCTCTTGCTCGACTTTATCGTACTCAAATAGGAAATTAAAACGGTAACCAGGAAGGAAGTCCCATAATTTTCAATTATACTACAACATAAAATTTGAATAATAAAGGAGTACTTATGTTGAATTATTATATACATCTCTATTTAATATATATATATTTAAAGTTTAATAAAACACTAAGACACATCATCAGCTTAAAGTTAAATGTGTGTGGGGGGCCATCTGTTAGAAGAAACAATGCAGTCGTGCCGGTCATTTATCTAACTTATTTCAGAGGAAATTTTTTAATTGAAAAATGTTGTCTAGGATACCTAATCCGATAGAACAAAATACTTTTGTTAGTTGTTATAATATTCACAGAGTACATTTTTTTCTTCCACACATTGGTGGGATATTATGATTTTTGTCACTGGTCAAAGTGTCAAGCGCACAGTAGAAACTCGATGGAGTGCAAGAGGAGAAGATACGAACATTCATTACCATCATCATCATCATCAAATAATCTTTATTACATAGCCTGACATCGCTTGGCATAATTAGGCAAGAAATTACAAAAGAGTTTACATTGATGCTACATGCTGATTTCGAAGACAAATGTTGGGAAAGTAGTAGAGAAAAAAGAGAAAATAAATAAAGAAAAATAAAAAAAACTAAAGTAAATAAATCTGCGTATATACATAGACATAGCTGCATTGCATTATACAATTAAGTGTTACCATAGTTCATTCTAGAGTAAAAACAGAAATGTACATTGTAGAAAGCATGCCGCATAATAGATGGTGATACACCTCAGATTGATATACACTATTACAGCTGAAGGAACACATAAGTTCGTTGAATACATTAGGCAGTCTTTAGCCTGAGCGGAATGTCTTGAATCACAGATAAACAATGATGCACATCAAGATGCCCACTTGTAGATTAACGATTATCACTTCTAGTCAGATAGAGTTTGATAAGTTCTTTGAAGAGGCCAAAATTGACCTTACTATGAACAAAGAAGTCTGGGTTTACAGGCCAGTCCATATCGTTTAGGTTTACTTGCTGCCTCCAGCGGTGCCTAATATCCTCAAGAATGGGGCAGTTGAAAAGACTGTAAGACACCATCTTGAATACCACAGAGATTACTGTAATCATTATCAATGAGATGGAATCTCTTAAGATATACACGAAAGCGTCCGTGTTCTGTGAAGAATTGCGTCAGTTTATGACTGGGCTGCATCAATTTGTTCTGCATACGGTTTGAGATACTTGAGAAAAATCTCTTCGTAATGTGCTGACATGGGAGCTTATCCCAATCAGCCTACCATTCTTCGATGGCTTCGTTCCAAATGAGCGACTTGAGTTTCGACTTGGGAATGCGGTCATAATCATGATGATTAGTATGATTCAGTGTTGCATTGCGTACTAGGTAATCTGCTCTTTCATTTCCTGGGGTGCCCTGGTGACCCTTGATCCAATTTATGACATAACTGTTTGATGATGTTGCAACCTCAGAGAAAATATTGATAGAGATGGGATTGGTGGTGTCCTTGTTACTCAGTTTGGGCACAGTGGCAGCGCTGTCGGTGTAGATATTTACGGGCATATTGACAAGATTGATGTTACACCATTTGATAGCCATTAATACCGCAAAAATTTTGTCTTGAAAGACAGAGCACTCTGGGTGTAGCTCAAATGTCTGATTATGGATCTCACCACGTGCACCAAAAAATCACTTGCTGTGCCTTCAGCAGTTTTAGAGCCGTCTGTGAAACCTTTAATTCTCGTGAGTACTTCACATGGAAGAAGTCCCGTTCTCCGGGCAGTGTGCGGGAGGGTGGCCATGAGCCTTTCAACCTTTCAACCTTATACACGGAGGCATCAAAAATGGTGTCATTTATGCAGACATTTCTGCCCCTGGAGATAAGAAAATGCTTGCTGCTGAGATGAAGATAGTGTAATATAGGAAGTTCTCCAGCCACTACTGGGCGAGCTGCGTTAGAGACAGTGGAGTAACTCCGAGTCAGATGGATAATGGCCGTCTCTGTGCCGTGCGGAAATGTCGATGATTGTGCGAGTGTTTGGCAACCTCAAACCACACAACAGACGCATAAGAATTAATTGGCAGAAATAAGCAATCGAATCGTAAATTGTATTCATTGCTTCAGTACTGAGACCCCAGCTGTTTATGGCAACCTTTAAGAGACCATTGTATATCATATTGCTGCGACTTGTAACATGCTTTATGTGGTATTTCCATGAGAGTTTGAAATCAATAACCACACCCAGGAAGTTCTCCAGCCACTACTGGGCGAGCTGCGTTAGAGATTATGATGACCAAAATCAAGTCCGGAAAAAAAACTGTCAAAGAGAATGTCCCAAAACAGAGGACCACACACGGATCCCTGTGGGCAACCTTGCTGAAGCTTACGAGTGAATTTCAAGTGACCAAAAGTTAGGACAGCCTTCTTCTCTTCGAAATAATTTGCTGCCAGATACTAGAGATTTGTAGGGCACTAATTTTCACTAAGTCTTCGTAAGATTTGCGGCCACCGGGCCGAATTGAAGGCGTTTTATAGGTCTAGACTTAAGCCAATAATTATTATCATGAAGAAGATTCTTGACATGTCCCACCAAATCCAGTACAGCATCCACGGCACTTCTCTGGCACTGAAAGTCATATTGTGCCTCATGAAATAAGCCATTAGATTCCCAAAACCAATATTTGCGGTTGAAGAGGAGCCTGTCGAGAGTTTTCTCCAGTGCAGATAGTAGAGATATTGCACATATTCTGCTTATTATAGGGCTTACTGCGATTTTTGGGAATTATGACAAAGAGAGCGCTCTTCCACTGTTTAGGAAAGATGCGGAATTTCAAGCAAGAATTCAGGACGTCCAGTAACAGCATTGAACGAGTCTCCCAGATTTGAAGGATGATTTCCTTGTTTAGTCACTCCATTCATCCGAGTTGCTTTCTTCTTCGGGAGGTGGTGAATAACATCATTCACCTCAGAGAAGGTAAATGGGAATCCTCTTCCGAAAGTAATGCGTCGTTCCTACGATTCATTATTGCGTTTTGATCAGGGGTATCCTCAGATGGTGAGTCTGTAGGGCAGAAGTGATCCAGGAGTCTGGATATCGTGATCTCCAAATTGGCGGGATTGTCAGGATAACTACAAAGAACATTACGATACTTGATTTTATTTACACAAAGTTTATAAATGAATCCCCAAGTATCCCTGCAGCTCCGCAGCAGAAATTTCTCCATGATTCCAGTTTAGCTTTTTGATAGCTTCTTTATAGGCACTTTGATGGGTGAGATTGCACATACTTAATTCCTTAATTCACCTCTTCGCTGGTCATGGCATCGTTGATAAATCCTGCGAAGTCTGTTGTTGATTTGACGCATCTGAGCGAGACTAACGTTCCACCATAGCCATTTGTTCCTCTTTTTTGGGATAGCTTCATCACAAGCTACAGAGATATTACAAATAGCAGTTTCAATATAAGTCTTAGCCTGCATGTATGAGTCATTTCTGTGCAAAAGCATGTCAATCTGATTAATCATTTCGCAGAATTTGTCCCAGTCTGCAGCTTTAGTATTAAACACTTCTTAATATATAAAGCTTTCCCGCTGTGCCGATTGCAGTGGCCAATACTGAAGGTCAAGCATTCATGCTCCGTAAGACAGTCAAAGGTACCCACCTTCCACCCTGTATCACGGAGCAGAGGTCATCTGAACAAATGGTCAAATCAATCCAAGAATCCTTGTTCACGGTTGAAAAGATAGGTGAGGAATCCGGGTTATTAATGACAAGAAGATTATGTGCGGCAATAAAGTCTTCAAGTGCAGTACCTCTGTCATCTTCACTGTAGCCTCCCCACATAGACGTGTGGGCATTAAAATCGCCAGTAATTAAAAAGCTGTTGCCCTGAAAATGACCCATGGTAGTGTCTAAATTTTGGAGTCTCTAAAATGTCACTTCTTCTAGAGCAATACACATTGAAAATGACAATCCTTCGGCTGGGGGAAACAGACCTGAATACAGACACAGATGGTTGTACAGAATTTCGGATGGTTGATGATTGCTAAGTCTGGATTGATAATAATGTCCGCGGTTGCCCGTCTTGACTTTGAATGATGATATCTCTGGTACTGAAGCACGCAACTTTATTGTTGCGGCAATAGGGCTCCTGTATTAATGCAATGTCAAAATTGCGCAGTTTATTACGAAGATGGGAACTGGCCGAGATAGACCGTCCCAAGTTTAACTGTACAATATGAATTTTGGAGTTCTGTAGACTGGTGGTGTTAGCACTATTAAATTCCATAATCTATCCTAGACAAAAGTTAAGCCCTAGTACGTAAGAAAGCGGGACAGATCTTATTAAGAGCATTATGATTCACTACTCTGTTTTTATCCTTGACACAATTCACGCAATTCGACACCTCATTTTTCCTATTACAGTCCTTAAAGG
Source organism: Centruroides sculpturatus (assembly GCF_000671375.1). Taxonomy (NCBI): domain Eukaryota; kingdom Metazoa; phylum Arthropoda; class Arachnida; order Scorpiones; family Buthidae; genus Centruroides; species Centruroides sculpturatus. The sequence goes on from NW_019384375.1 coordinate 49,242, forward strand.
CATGTTCCCCCCACATTGACTGCAGATACGTTCTTCAGCCTCACAATTTCTGGCGAAATGGTCAAATTTCAAACATTTAAATCATTAATATATAGACAGACAAACCTGTCTGGATTGCAGCAAGTGTTGCAATGACACCACCCAACACGGGCAATCTTCATAGGCAAGACAACAAACCAAAAGCAGACGATGGTATCTCACCTACCACACAAACACAGGTGAGCAGACACAACACAGAGCACGTAATCCAAAGATACTATGAACATGTGGAAAAAAAATTTCTCAAACATTTTGAATGCTTTGGAACAATTAATTGGCGAAGAAGAAAATACCTTTACTAGATCAGATGCTGGCGTACTACTTAATCTTTTCTTTTTCTCTGCTTTCTTAGCCTGTCTGAATCTGTCCTTTTGGAAATTAACGATACACAAGTTTACCTTCAAACCAAAATGATTAAACATAGAATGTGACATAAAATTGAAGTCTTTAGAAATATATTTCATCAAAAATAGGGACGAGCTAGTCAACATTTCAGTTCCCTTCGCCAAAAGAATTTGTGAGGATCTGGGTATTGTCATGGAACGGTACTTCAGGAAGAAGAAGACAATGTTTGATGAAGGTTCGCAAGGCACTGGATTATTATACGAATCCGTATTAAAAACAGAAATGCTTTCTTCATTGGACTGAGTGATCCAAGAAATAACATTGAAATTTCAATAGATACATGTTCTCGCTGAGAAATATGCATTTCTCACACCATCATAGTGTCAATGTTCATTCCTTGTTGAAAAAAAAAGACTAGAAAATTTTATTTCAATACTCACTATTCAAAATCGAACAGAAACATGGTAAGAAGATGAAGACCCTCTTGAACTTTTAAAATTTATACAAAAATACAGGCTGGAAAACTCCGTTCCCAACATTATTATAATATTAAGATGTATATTCGTATGCATAGATATGCATATCTATGAAAGATAGAAATCTAAGTTATTATAAAATAACACTGTTAAGTAATGAAATTCCAGCAATATTTGAACATGATAAAATGAAAAACAGACAAGTATTTTAAAGAAAATATCTCTTTCCATCGAAAGAATGGAACTATTGATCATTTTTACACTTAACATCTTACCTGTCAGTTCATTCATATGGAAAATTTTCTCTTAAATAAAATTTTTATGATCCCAAAAAATCTTAATAAAATTGACACTTTATCGTATTAATAATTATTAAATTTTAGTCGAGAAGATTATTATCACTTGAATGATCGTTATTATATTACATCATTTTTATAATTCTCTACCGAGTAATAACTTATTCTCATTCTTCATTCTAAGTATTAAAGCTTTTATGAAAATGTAAAAAAAAATTTAAAAGAATTAGTTGAATAAATCCATTACAAAAACAGAATTTCTAATAATAACCAATATATTTACTAATTATTATCTCGATACTATATATATTATTGTATTGTCTATAGTAATTCATTGGATCCAGAAACAATTTTTTTTGCCTTTACGTGACAATAGTGTTGTTTCTTATTTCATCTTAATGGCTTTGTTTTAAAGGATTGTGTAAGAAGTATTTTTTTTTTTTGGTTACACACTTAAAAATTAGTTATATAAGTCTTATTAGCTTTTGTTAAAATGAAAGTTTCAATAAGAAATTACTTCGGGGTCTCTGAAACTTATTTGAAAGGATTATNTAACAGTTTAATTTTATTACAAATCGAATTAAAACGATTAATTATTTATTGTGACATCGTCACAATGCAGTTAAATTTAATAGTGTCTTGCCCCTGTACATCATACTTTTCCTGTTAACAATAAAGTCATTCCGGTCATCTATTTAACTCTATAAATTTTCGTCACTTTTTCATGTATAATTTATACAAATTTATTTGAATATTTATAAATAGCCATATGATAATTCTTTAATTTCTTATGGTAAAGTGTCACAATATTTAATAATTATATCTACTGTACAATATTATAAAGACTTGATCATTTTTAATTGATGAATATATAAATTCTTATATACAAGCTAAAATATAACAATTTATATACATTTTATACTATTTAAAATTGTATTTTATAAACTTAGTACTTCCTAAAATATTCCAGAGACATTCATCATTTGTGTTATTTTTATTTCTGTTATTTGACTTCTTGTTGAGGGCATTAAATGATAAAAAGAAAATTATAAAAGAACTTCTTTAGCAAACTTCTTTCTATAATATAAAACGCGTTGTTAATGTTACGAACCACTTTGGTACAGAAGAAATGGCGGCAGAACAGAAAATATGTTCACTTCCGTTTGTTGTAGAAAGATAAATTTATGTGTTTGTTGTTTTTCTTAGATAAAATGTTTTCGTTCTGTGACGTCAAGTAGAAAGTCACTTTACAAATAGTTCGGTTTTAAATAAATCCGTAATGCCAAACGATACCTATTTTATAATTCTTTATCGAATCCTACTTGAGAACTTTATTCAATTTTTATTTTTAGAAAATATAAAATTTAAAACGTTTTTAATAAATGTAAAACAATATGTAAGAATGTTAAATGCTAATGATAAAAATTCAATTTTAATACTGCAATTAAAAAATATTATTTTGGTATTATTAAATAATAATTGAGCTATAAAAACTATAAAAAGTTAGGTTAATTAACAATTGTATTTTCTTTTCATCCTTTCGTGTTTTAGAAAATAAAATTCCTTTGTTTGTGCCGAATAAAATGTAACTGGATTATAATAATAATGCAATTCTTCTTTTGTTTAATTTGTATTATTATAATATACGAAGAAAGTAGTGTTTATGAAACAGTAAGGCTGGGTGGTGAAGGAAGGACCACACACCGATTGTGGGTCCCTCGGAGCTGTAGGCTGCCTCCTTAACCACTCGGCCATCCGATTGTTATGTTGTTACTTTATAATACACATATGTGGTATTATTACAAATAATATACTAGTATTAATACGTAGCTTAACTTTTTTTTGAGCTTTAGAACAAGGAAGTGTATAAATTATTTGGCATATGTAATTAGTAAGTTACTGAGGAAAACTTGTACTAAATACATTGTGGATGTTTTATTTATCTACTGAATACTTCCAATTTTTCTAAATCCAAATAAGAATACAAATATTATACAAAAATATACCAAATAATTTAATAATATTGATAATCGTAATCATCCATTGACTTGTCTTTATAAATTTTTATAATGAAATTTCATTTGAGCGTTATTATCACACCTTCCATAAAAACAAAATGATTGTTGCGTAAAATTTTAACGTATTGCTTCTATGTATCTATTGTAGTTTTATCATACTTTCATTGTAAAATAAAGTAAACCTATTGAAATAAATCACAAGACAAAGAATTAAACGATATATTTCCGTCATCGTCGTAACTTATGTCGATTTAAACTATTTCTATATTTAGTATAATGGATGAAAGTCTGTTATTTTCTATAAAATCATCTATCATAAAATGTTTTTCTTTTATTTTTGTCTCTTATAATTGTCAAACAAAGCCTTTTCTATTTGTTAGATTAATATTGTTCACTCAATGTTGTGACTAGGTTATAATTTTTCCTCAACTCGAAATTTGGTTTCATCTTTTAAAAACATTTTTTTTGAATATATCTGAATTATTTAAAAACCTCGTCACTAACGTTTGAATGTGAAGTAGTGTTTGTCGTGCTCTTTCTTTTCCTCTTTGAAAATATCGATAATACGTACAAAACAGATGACGCCGACGGCTCTTAAAACATAAGATATTGTTATATACCTCCATATATTTCTATGTACTATTTTTATTCACATAGATGAAGTTAATCTGGAAAAGTTAAAATGAAATGTTTGATAAAAAAATATTAGTCTTCTATTTTGTTATTTAATTGATATACACTTAGAAGCTGTACTTTTGTTTCATAGGTGATACGATTTAAATTATATAAATGTTTGTAAATTTATTCTAATTATTCCGAATAATAGAATAGATTTTCACTCTAATTATTCATTATATTTTATTGTCTATTCAAATTCATTTTTTCTTTATATTATTAAATAATGTGATGTAGAAACGAGATTTCTTTTGATTATGTTAATTAAATTACTGTTTAAACTTCGTTGTAGATGAATTTTTTAAGATGAAGTTTCAGTGTGTAAGAGGAATTGGTAGTTGCATCACGTTTTAAATAGTTTTTGTAAAATTAAATAATTATATTATTTTATTATTTAAATTTTGCATACACAAGAAACTGAAAATAAAATACTGGAGAGATGTGCAAAAACTCGATAGAAAAAGTTGTGTTTAGGAATGTGTATTAATAAATTTCAATACAAAAAATAATTAAAAGTGACAAGATTCTAAATAAATACTTAACAGATTCTGAATTTTTTAAAAAGTATTTAATTTTCAGGAGTGAAAAGTGATGATACGTGACACTTTAAATATCTATAGTTTAACAGAAGGAAGCTTTATTTACTTTATGAATATGTATACGAATACCTACGAAATTTAAAAGTTGTCGTTAAATTTAAATGCATAGAAAGAAACAGGACCTTATAACTGACATTATTCATTCAGTTACATCCTTTTGAGTAGATAAAAAATATCCAATATAAAATAAATAAAATTCCAATAAAAATATTACCATTTAAAATCTCTTAATAGTTTAATTTTATTACAAATCGAATTAAAACGATTAATTATTTATTGTGACATCGTCACAATGCAGTTAAATTTAATAGTGTCTTGCCCCTGTACATCATACTTTTCCTGTTAACAATAAAGTCATTCCGGTCATCTATTTAACTCTGTTCAGGAGAAAATTTTTGAATTGAGAGAATATGACTTTTCGGACATTTCTGTATAGTTAATCGGGTCCTCCTGCCCCTAAACTTTCTATTTATCGTCGTGATTTCTATCTACCTAACAACATTCTCGAGATTAAGGAAGGACAATCAGGCAACAGACTATCCCGGTTGGAATATTTTCGTTTCTGAAGAGCGGGGGGATATAAAAGATAGAGGAGGAAAATTTTCATCATCCCCGCTTCAAATCGATTCCTAACTATATTAGTAGTATAAGTTACTTATTAGTTTTAAAATAAAATAATACTACATATATTTTATTAATATATTTTCAACTGTATTAATTAAAAATAAAATTTAAAAAAAATTTTAATTTATATTTTCAATTTATTGTTATCTATTAATAAAACTTCTACTTGAAGTATTTACTTTACTCTATAGTTTAATCAAAGTATTTGCTTTATTTAAAATTTAATTTACATTTCATTTTATTAATAAAATTAATATTGATAAAAGCTAAAATTTGTCAGATTTATACGTAACAGTCAGAATTTTGTAATTAGTAAGTCTGTAGAATTAATTAATGTAATATAAATAGTTTTCGGTGTTTCGCTATTTCGTTTTAGACTCAATTTAAATGCAAAATAATATTAAATTTCTGTTTTCCTCAAGTATTTATTTGGAAATTTGCGATAATTAAAAAAATATCGGTAAAATTTAGGGTAATTTTTATTAATTTATTGTCAAAAATATCAGAATATGTTACATTAATTAAGATATATTTCACCAGATTATAAAAAAATGACTATAAAATTGACAAAAATAAAATATATATTAAGACTATTTTACATACGGAATAATAATAAAAATAAATGAATAAAAAATGTTATGTTTCGATTAAATTTTAAAGCAGAATAAAAAGATATTTTGGTTAAACTTTGTACTCGTATAACGATCGGATTCGTCTGTTATAGTAAAAGATACGAGCTTAAGTTACTGTCTGTTTTTGTATTTTATTCTTTGTTGTCGTAGTCAAAAGATAAATATAACAAAAATTCTATCTGATCAAATGTCAATAAATTATAAATTGTATCTTTTACCCTGTTTGTATTGTCTTATATTTGGAATAGAATCGATTGCACTTTGCGACCACTTAGCACATCCCAGTTATTTACTCTCTAAAATAAGATCGTGAACGAACAAATTCAATTTTATTTGTTATTTTTTTCAATAAATAAATATTCTACTTTTACAAAGAAAATACAAAAATAAATCATATAAATGTAAATCTCGAACAACTAACCGAATAATTATTATTGTAATTGTATAAAGAATCCATAAAGAATAATATAAAATAGCTGACAAGACTTTCCTGACACTCGAACAAAAGAATAATGAGTGCATTAAGAAGTTCGATTATTTTCAATTATATAAAATTTAAAGCTTAAATGGAGTAATTTTGTTAAATTATGATATAAATTCCTATTTAAAGAAAATATTTAAATTTAAGCCAATGTCTTCTTAAAATTTTTAAAGTAAAAATTGTGTGTGGCACATCTGTTATGAGATTTTCTATATATATAATTTTTATATTGTTAATTATTATGAAAAAGGCAAAAGGCTTACTTTGAGGGTAGAGATGAGTTTTTAAAACATTAGAGATGTCAGTAACGAGTAAAATTTTCATTAAGTCCTATTGTGAGACATGAAACGTGGCACTCTCTAGCTCCCCATCCCTTGACCTTTAACCATCAAAATTTTTAGCATAAATTCCTCACATATATATAAATAATCCTGCCAAGTTTCAAATTGTTTGGTTTATTCAGTCCTGAGACATAATGCAAAATAGACACATTTGTACACATACAGAATTTTGTAATTGGCTCCTGATGTGTCAAAATGTGAGAAATGACAAAAATAAAAAAATTAAAGAAACTGGATGGAGTCAAAATTTCACTAAGCACCGTACTTTTCCTATGTTATATTTTATATTATATTAAATATGAATTTAATTTATATAAAATTGATTTCGAATTTATATCTAATGTAACTGGAGGTTATTTCTAAAATTTATGATATTATTAAATGAATAAAATATGAAACTCGAGTCGAAAAAAAGCACATGCATTAATTTCTTTAATGAATAAATTAAATTTAAATAATAATAATGTTAATGTGTAATGATATTTTTAAATATACACTAAAGAGCAGTTTGTCATAAGAGATTAATTATTTATTAACTTCAATAAATCGTAAGGAAATCCGATTTTGTCGATGCTAAAAAGATAAAAACATTTATTTTAGTATAATATAATACAGGCTGTCAAACAATTCACTCATTTATTCAAACCGCACAGGATGAATGTTTATCTAATTTTTTTCCATAAAAAAAGCATCTCATAAAAAAGCATTATAGAGCATTTTTATAGAAAAATGCTCTATAATGCTTTTTCATGAGATGCCTTGTAATGCTCTTTTATCTATGGTTTATAATGTTCTTTTATGAGATGCCGTCAAACAGGTATTTATATATATGTAGAATGTTCACTATAAGATATACTTTTTAGTAAAATTTCTCACTGGATATTTTATAATTAGAATTAATATAAATTTTATAGTAAATTGACAAGAAATATTATTCATTCAAATCGTCTTATACAACGAAATCATTTGTTTAGTAGACTTATAGTGTATGATAAAGACATGCAAGTGTATGTAATTAACGATATAGTTATTATTTTAATGAATTACTATTAATAGTAGAATATTTTTTATTAAAATTTCTTCAAGAATAACTAGAAATAGTTCATGTGTATGTCTACCAGTGATTTTACCTATGGAAATCCGAATCTGCCAATGATAAAAAGATAAGAAATATTAACTTTTTTTTTTACACTTTTATTATTAAGCTGTTAACGCAGTTTAATCCGTTGAATGTTTTTTATTTAATGATTTTAATTCGGTATTAAAATTTCTGTATTTTTTTCTTTTTTTACTTTTTTCTATCTTTTTGTTATTGTTTTGTTTGTAACTTAAGGAGTTTTATCTTTGTTCATTCGGAGGAGGCAATTACGAACTTAACATTACTTTTTTTTTAGACTAAAAAAGTAAACAAATAAATGATATAAAGTAACTATTAATCGCTATTAACTTATTTATTATCAATTTCAGATTTTTTTCTCAGTTTTTCTAGCTTAACTACGACTAATTCTTATGATTGTTGTTCAATTAATTTCTATTTTGTATCAAAAATCGTGTGCTTAAAAGTACTTTATTTATCTCAAAAATTAAAAAGCATAATGTACTGTACTTTTATTTCTTTCTCTAATTGCTTGACTTAAATGAGCGTAATATGATTAAGACCTGGGAGATTGCTGTTCCGAATTCAAAATTCCTCAAAACTGTAGCCTGATACGTTAATAACCCCTGCTATCGTTAAATAATTATTTTTTGTATTACAGATTCAATACACGACGGTGTTATCACATAGGCTTATTGCTACTTTTTGTAACTTGCTTTAGAATATAATAACAATTTATAGATTTTGTTTTTAAGCATTCGAAATTTTCTTATTTGCTTTTGTAAAATTTCTATAAATAATAAATTTTTTTCCTCTATAAAGCATTAATTAAATATCTCGTCCAAGTTAATTAATTCTAAGAATCCTCTTCTTTTAGTTGTTGACATATGCTCTGTGTATATTATAAGATTATAATAGATAAAGCAAGTAAATTAATTTTATTGAAATTTAATTTTTTCAGATTGTGAAATTAAAATTTTTTAAACTTCGAATTATATAACATGTTTTAATTTAATTTAATAGAAAATTGTTTTAATTAAAGATTGATTTTTATAAATGTAAATCTCTTACTTTTGTATGAATATAAATTTCTGGAAAAATATGAAAAAAAAAAAATCAATAAAGATATTTTAAATATTAATTTTCGTGTGTAAATGACCCGAAATTTATCTATAATCGAATAACTAACAAACAATAAAAGCTCTGTGCTTGACGAGTTCGATAGCTAAAATGTTTATAATACTCGTAAAATATAAACTTTAATGAATGAACCGATTATTAATGGATAAATTCCAATCTTTTAATATCTCAAATAAAGAAAAGTAATTGTTAAGAATATGCCATATAAAGAAATAAATTCAAGTAATAAGTAAATTTTTATCTTTATTAAACGTAGAGAATTTTACATTAAAGAATTACAAATAGAAATAATTAATTTACACCACATTAATTTACAAACTATGAAATAAATAAATAAAAAAGTAACGAATGTATTATTAATTACGGTGTTAAGTAATACTAATTAATTAGTTAATTAAGTAAAGAATTGTGTCATTACATTAATCTGAATTATGTATTGTTTTGTACAATAAGTTTTATCCTGTCTTAAACTTTTATATTAAAATTTTTAGATGAATAATAGATTTATAAAATGAATAAAAATTCAATTACTGTTATATGTAAAGATAAATCTATTTACGCAATTATATCTACGATATCTTTATGATTTAATTTTGATGATAATTTACATTCTTTACTAGGTATTCTTAATTAGACAGTGTATATAAAGGAAAATAATAATAAATCCATTTAAAATATTTAAATTATATTATTTAATTGTTTTGTATCTAATTTCATTTGGAAATGAATGAATTACATACAAGCAGTCCAATTAGGGAGAGTCGTAGATGAAGTTTTGTTACTCTGTTTAGAGTAAGCATCATCGATGTGTGATAAATTTGGTTGACCCTTTTCAAAATACCTTCGAATTGAAATTCCTAACGAGATGAGTTTACATACTAAAATTAGTAGCCACTGCAATTTAAGTTGAACGATTTAATAACAAGATTTATATTTTTAAATCTGTCGGTGTAATTTACTAAAAATATAAATCTTTGTGTTCTTTTTCACGATTTTTTTTTTATAGTCAGCACTTTACAATTAATAATATAAAAACGAGATTATAATTTTGTAGAAAATTCCGATTAAAAATACTTGAATGAAATCTCATAAACTGTAACAAAACGTTTAACTATTCGATTAATTTTAATTTATTTCAATAAATATTGAATACGTCGAACGTAATAAAGTTCGTTCGATATTAGATTAACTTAGTGAAGATTGATGTTTTCCTTGACAGAAACGTGAAAGTATTAAAATAGAATCTGGAAATAAAACGTCTTTATTTTACTTTCTGAATTATTTAATGTACAAATATAAAACAACGAAGCATCCATTATCTGTAATAAAATTACTTATACCTAAATAAACAAAATTAAAAATATGCTATTATATATTGTAAAAAAATTTAAATGTAAATCGCCTGGCGATTTACATTTAAATAGTTACAAATATATTATTATCTTTTCATATGTAAAGTTACAATAATTATCAAAATTTTATATATTTATATAATAATACAAGTAGTGTATTACATTGCTTAAAGGCAGTTTATGTTTAGAATAATATAACTTTGAAAACATATTTGGTGCAATGTCCCAATATTCTTATACTGTACTTCTTGTATATGGCATTAACTGAAGATTTCTATTAAAAAAAAAACTTCGAATGTTGATTATACAGAAGACTTATTATTTATATGATACAATTAATTTTTAACATATTTATTTCCAAATCTTTCTATAGTTTATTTATGAAAAGTTGCATCCGAATTTTTTGGATTCAATTCAATTTCAATGGATTCAAAATATCTGCAGAAAATTAATTAATCAATAAACGTTTCACAAATTAATTATAGGGATTATGGTAATGATATCTAATTACAATTGTACTAATTTATTAGTAATCGGCACAATACTAAATTCGTGTTATGCATTATAATTTTATAGACTCTGTTGTATTTACAATTTATGTAAAGTGCTGTGTTTTTAGTTCAAAAAACAATTTTATATTATGTTTTTATTAAATTCTTGCGTGTGTTTTGTATTGCTGTTACTATTTAGACTCTCAAAACGTAGACAAAGAAATAGTTTACTTTATCATAACACCTAAAAATAAGTAAGATAGTTTACTTTTAGTCATGATATTTGGTAGATTTTATATTTCTAACTATGGATAAGCTAAATTGAAAATATAGATGGAAAATTCGACAGAATACGAAAAACTTTTATCGATCCAAAACAATGTCACGATTCGCGAAACAAGTCATATATTGATGCCGATTTATTGTGGGATATCTAAACTAAACTATGATGATTTTATCCGAATTTTGTAACCAAAATAGATATTTAATAATCTTATATTAAATTTTAAAATTTAATCGAATTTAACTGATTTTAGTGTAGTAAAATTTAATTAGAATAATTATCAATTACATAATTAACGAAATTTAATCCGTTTAGATTAATATTTTGTTGCTTAAATTTATTTTATTACTTGGAGTATATCATAATTATTAAGTTATATTATATAATTGTTGACTCTATATTTGGAAATAATGATTTGGTAATGATGATTAATTTATTTTTGAAATGAAAGAGCTGCTAATAACTTCAAAATTTCAAATACAAATATTTTATATAATATACATTTTTCCTGATTAGTTATAATTATACGGAATATAAAAAGACGAAAGTAAAGAATTGGTTACTTTTAGTTTAAACAAAAAGTTATATACAGTACAATCTCGGTAATCCGACACGTGTGGGACAGGTGTCCGAAGCAAGACCGGCTTAACGGTAGGAATCACTGTGTAGTGACTCTTGCTTGACGGTACTAGACACTGTACAAGGAACTCTCATTCCAGGTACAGTATAGAACACGAATACCTTCACAGGTTTAAGTTAAATTAAAGCTTTTTAACTTGTATACAAGAGGTTTCTTTGTCTTGTGTTAAGTTTCATCTGTTTGAAAATTAACAAAAATTCTTAATCTATGGGGAATATGATTAACCGTAATCTTGGCATCAGGCTTGAGATAAATTAAGTGAGAAAAATTTTTAAATAAGAATGTGCTCTTTACTGTTGCGAAGTAGAATACTATCCTATTGTCAGATCCTGTGTTGACAGCTATATCCGTAATACTGATTACAAAAATGCATTAGAAGTATTGAAAATACGAAAAAATGTGTTGGTATCCTTTCAAAAGGTGTTCAAAATATTAATGTTATCTATATTTCATAAATAACACATAAATAGTCTGACTAATAAATTACAGTAACTATTAACAGTACAGTGTTCAAATTCACTGAGAACTAAAGTTTGAATAGCGGAAATCTTGTCTGCTAGTTAGTAACAATATTGGTAATACCCAAGAATCGACTAGTGTTGGATTACTGAACGTATCAACTAGCGAAAGTGCAGATTATCGAGATTGTACTGCATACCGTAAGGTGAGGCATTGGAATCATTTAGAATCTGGCTTATTGTACATGCAGGGAATATTGTTTTATCAGATTTATTCACTTCTATCGATAATTTTCGATTATAGATAATAAATTATGGTGTTATTGGTTTTAAATATTTTTTTACTAAAAGTAGAAAGGTAGTGATACAAAATAAAAAAGCGTAAATCTTATAGGATTAATTCAACGCAGATAGTATCGCTAATTTGGAAAAGATTTCACTAATTGCCTTACTATTTGTTACAATAGCTTAACAAATTAATTTTAAGTTAGGTCAAAAAAATTATAGGGAATAAGCCCTATAATTTAACAATTAATATTACGTGGCAATTATTTTTGAAAGAGGCACACTTGCCTCAGCTACTTCTGGATTGATGTATAAGAGTTGAATGACCGATAAAAATAAAACTCATGATTGTGTGTATATGACTTCTCTACAAGTAATCTAATACAAGTAATCGTAATGGCGGGCGCTGTGCAAAAAACCAAGTGTGCAGTACACGGTTTTCTTATTTTGATCTTAAATAATTCCTTGATTCAAAAGGTATTAATGTTCAATCAAGTACATAAGCCGATTACATAACGTCGTAGGCTTATAAGTTAAGAAACAACATACATCGAATGTTGTTTCTGTTGCTTGTACTTAATATACATTAAACACTGGCCACAGACACTCGACATGGTTTTTGATTAGCTCTTCAACTAATCATCGAACTCTTTGCAAATAAGTTGGTCTTATAAGTATCTTTGATTAGACGGCACAGTGCTTTTGATCCTACCTTTAGTTAATATTATATGATGAATTGATAAATATAACAAACGAACACTACTTTGCTAAATAAAAGTTTCTTCTAAGGTCACTATCTGTTGATTGCATCGTTATAATGGGTTGTGAATAAACCTCGTCTTTCAGTTCGTATGTCCTCAAACATAAATGATAAATATTAACATCAGAGATTTTTGAAATCACTCGCCGTTTGTTTCAAGTTGCGTTATTTTCTATTGGAATGTAATTAGTATTCTTCTCATTTAACTTTTATTAAAGTTTCTTCTCCAAAAATCTATATTTTCAGTTTATTCAATAAAATTATTTCAAAATTTTAAATATACTTTAAACAATTTTGTGTGTGTCTTCCAGAGGTGAATATAGCACTTAATCAATTTTTTTTTTAAATGTAGACTCACATTTGTTATTGGAACAAAACTTTTTCAATACATTAATCTTATCTTTAAAAAATTATTTTTAATGTTATCATCCTTTCATAAATGCATAGAAAAATGAATACAATATTAAAATATTATGTGAGATATCTACAGAACAGATTATGTTATACTCAGCAAGACAAAGGTATATTATTTTAATAGTAAGGAATAACAGCTTATAAGTTTTGTAGAGACAATTTTGGGTTCATTAACATTCTCCATTTTGAAAAAACTTTGCTACCGCTTACTGCTAATACATAGTAATTTAAAATATATACTTTCTATTTAGAATATAAATAAAAATTTAGTGTAATATACAAACAATATGAATATAGATATTAAGGGTGATTTTACAGTCTTAATATCAATATTCACATTGTTTGAATGTTAATCTCTTTGGTTATGTTCGCGATTTTCAGCAGATGCCATTAAAAAACTAATGCTTTTTCTATGAGAAAATGCATTAGTTTGCTGTAGAATTCTATTTAATTAATTCTATTAAAGTACAGTTCAGAATTCTGATATTCCTCAAGTTATACAGTTTCGATATAGATATATGTATTTCTTATATTATAACAACTTTTTCATATAACATAATTTTCTTCTATTTTTTATATTGTAGATTTCTTTCAGATTGGAATAAATAAGTTATTGATTCGTTGTCAGATGATGATAAAAATAATGCTGTTACTCGTAATTTTTTTTTATTTGACGATAATGGAAATTTTGTGATGAACTATAGATTTTTTAATACATTAAATAAAATTCGAAAATTCCTTCATCAGAAAAGATATTCAAAGTTAATTAAATTTTGTTAACTACTAGTACTTTCTGATTTTATATCAGATAGAAATCACTCATATATTTATTAATATTTTAAAATTATTTGAGTTCTTTATGTGATTTAATCTTTAATTCTTTATCAGTTTGTAAATTATTACAAAAATTTTAAATTCTATCATAAGAATTTTGTTAGTTACATTTAATTTTCAGTTGTAAGACGTTTATAACGTGGAAATNTTTAACATTTTTCCAATATATCCATGTATATCCAATATCATACTATATTCAATTTAATATTCTGGATAATTGAAATTAACATTGCAATTTATTAATATTTTAAAATTATTTGAGTTCTTTATGTGATTTAATCTTTAATTCTTTATCAGTTTGTAAATTATTACAAAAATTTTAAATTCTATCATAAGAATTTTGTTAGTTACATTTAATTTTCAGTTGTAAGACGTTTATAACGTGGAAATTACATATTAAAATATAATCAGATATAATTTTCTATCAGAATGTCCTTTTAAGATTCTTACGTAATTTAAATAGCGCTTTAATCACTTTAATTACAATAGAACAAATCCGATTATTTGAAATAATTCTAATAATTAATTTACAAAAAGAAAAAAATATACAATTTTATATATATAAATTTAAATATTTTAATATTAATGTATGATTTTATTACACGACTTATCGAAATGGTTGAAAAATAATATAATTTTTTCTTTAATTTTTCTATTTAAGTTCATTTAATCAGTTTAGTTATTTTTTAATTCTGATAATTTGTTGCTTTTATTTTATGTTAAATACGCCTTTTATCAATACTTATAAATGACACAATTAAACTTTGAAATGCCGTATGAACAATTAAACATTTAAGAGAAGATTGAAAAATTCATGGCATTTTGAAAAGAAAATATTATGTTCTGAACAAAATAAATCTCTTTTATCAGATTGAAACGTTTGAATTTTACAGATAACAAATCTTTTTTAATATTTAGTTATATATTTTTTTTAAATTCCTTTTGATCTGTCATTAAAATTCCTCCATAGTTTCTTCGTACATCTATAAAACTTTCATTTAACATGAGCGTGGTTTTTTACAGAGCAAGATATTGTTGTAAATATACTAAAAATAGAATATGTCTTTTGTAGTTCAAGCTTAGAAGTCTATCGACTTTATATAGTTTTTCTACGACATAAGAAAGAGTTTGCTGATGTTTACTTTATAATATTGCCTTGTCTAATTCCCAAATTGTACCATGTAAAACGATTTATGTATCTCTTTAGTGCTTTATTGTCTAGAAAATAATTTATTATTCTAGATTTATTAGCGCAATTTCCTTCAAATAAACTTTATTTTAACAACGCTTCTTTGAATTCCAATCAATCGTTGTCTTCTCCGACCATTCATACAGATCTAGAGAATTACCAAATTCTTCTTCCTCTTATAATAATGATAATAATAATAATAACTATCATTATAGATTTTTAAATAAAGAACTTATATAGATCAAATATTTACGCTATTTATATGCAAATATAATAAATTCTTAAATATAATTGCTTTTTAATCTTCATTCTTTTCGTCCGTAAGTAATAAGTGGAAGGCAATGTTTATGTAATGATAAAAAGAATTGTAAATAATTGAAAAGTGATGAGAAATAAAAAAACTTAATTTATCAATAAATCTCTGTCAACATTAAAAAATTAAAGTTTAAATTTACCGAATTATTTATTTTATAAAATACAGTATATCTTCCGAGTACCATTTGTCGTCCAATAATAAAAAAAGGAAAATTTAGTATTTGATTTATATCATTTTAATTAAACAGGCAGCAGGACAACTTAGACTGTCGATAAAAGCTAATTTAAGCAAGATATACACGATTTCCAGTCTAATTTCTGTCATAAACAGCATTGTCTCCAGCATGGACATCTGCAGAATATTTTTCAGGAGGGGCAAAGCTTACAGATAAATAATTACATCAATGAATTTTTATTAAATTATTTAAATTAAGGATGCAATTATTTATTATGATACATGCTTACAATGCTTGGCTGCAATTATTATTCATATTTTTAATTTATTTCATTTAAAATATATGCTCTCCACCTCAAATTAGTAGTGGTTTGCCCCTGTACATCATACTTTTCCTTTAACAACAGAGTCGTACCGGTCATCTATTAACTGCTTTCAGGGGAAAAGTTTTGAATTGAAATAACGTGACTTTCAATTTACAGCGGAAATTCGTATATAGTTAATCGGGGTCTCCTGTTCCTGAGGTTTCCATATCTGGCTTCGACTTTCATCTATCTACAGACAGACAACAGTGGGAATTTATAGGTCTACAAGTTTCTTCAAATTCCAGCCCAGTTACACTATTAATTCCTTTCTTTCTTTTAAATACAGACAATGTCTAACAATAACTTTATGTGTGCTGCGTTTTATATAGAAATTGGTGCAAAAAATTCTCATATCTCCTACCATAACTTTTAAGAATGCCACAATAATCTTATTACTCTTCCAACTGTTATGTATAGACTATAAGAGGAAAAGTATGTCAATCTGTCAAAAGTGACCCTCGAAATTAAAAAAAAAATTTGGACTCAGGAGATCTTGAAATCTCAAGAAATGCAAAAAAATTTCGGGTTTTTTCCTCTGTGAATGTTTGTGTGGGGTGGCACGATTTTGTTCACTGAATTTGAAGCTTAATAACTCCTGTGCATTTTGTCCGAATTTCTCTGTGAATGTTTGTGTATTAGGGGGTGGATGACCATAAATTTTTGGTTATAGGTCGAGAGGAAAGAGAGATAGAGGGGGTACATGTGTCGTATCTCGAATGGGTACGAACTGAACGAAGATTTTATTCGTTAGCAGCATTTATTGATAGTTTTTTTTTAAAATTGTTTTGCCGGAAAAGTTAAGCAACTCATTGCGGAATTATTTTATAAGTTATACTAGATTAAATAATAAAAATCATTAAAACAACGATAATAATAACAATATAAAATATGTAAAACGGTAAATCCGTAACTTGGTAACATTGTGTTTCAGAGATTTGTGTCTACGCGTAAACAAAGTCAACAATACGTTACGTAAATTAATATTTTCTTATAAAGGAATAATGTTACGAAAAGGAAGTTACGCTAGTGTCGCCTTACGTGAAGATTCACGTTATAAAAATAATGATGAAAGTATAAGATTTTAATTAAGAATTATGACAAGGTAAAATTTATTATTTTAAAATATTTAATTATCGATTAATAACGAAATTCTATCCTTATTAAGATTATANAATAAAAATGTTAAGCTTTAATTACTGATTTAATTAAATTTAAAAGTGTAATTTAATTAACACATTACTATACAGCTGCAAATTCCAAAACGTACAACAGATTGTTCGTCGTTCTCATTTTAATCCTGTAGTTAAAATGAGTATCCAGAGAAATACAGGTTGTGTAAGATACATGATGGAGAATGTCCAACATACAGATGATTCTGTACATGCATTTCAATAGGAATTTCTTTCGTTCCTATGAGAGAATGTTCAATTTGAGCGGTTTCACTGGATTTTATTAATATATATTGATATTTTACTAAATATATTACATTGTTTATTATTTTTATTTTTCTCGTTGTCAAACTTTATATTTCATTGTTTTAAAAAGAGAGACCATTCGTTTAATCTTTTAAATAACGATCCCTCTTTAAATAATTTCTCATATTTTAATCATCTAAAGACAATGGTGTTAAAACTAGCTGTCAACAGACCGAATCTCACAGCAAGACACTTTCTATTGGCACTAGGCATAAGAAACGGTCCGGTCTCATTGATATTCCTTCCTACAAAAATATCAATAAAATCAAAATTCAATTCTGTTTTCAAAAATTATTGCATTTAGTGTCACTAAATATTTTATCATATTTAGAAGAGATTATTGAATTTATAAAATTCTCTGAAAATTTGTTGATAAAAATTTTTTATTTAACATTTTTCCAATATATCCATGTATATCCAATATCATACTATATTCAATTTAATATTCTGGATAATTGAAATTAACATTGCAATTTATTAATATTAATATATTTACATGAAATCTAAGAGATTTTATTTGGTTCCTTCAAATGAAACATAGACTCAGATATGCAAGTATATGATTTATTATAGGCTTATGTATTGTACACGTAAGGATTTACAGATACAACGCGCACAGTCGTTCAGAATTACTGTACAGTACGTCCCCTCCACCTGTACACTGGTTCCCTACTCTCTCTCAATGTCGTTAGTGTTGATAGAGCCAAATAGAATGTGCTACTTTACCACATTGAATTGTTAGCCCGACATTTTACTATTCTTAATTTTAAGTTGGATTGAAATTATTAATATTATTCTATCTAGTAATCTTATCTGGAACTGATAAAGATGAGAAAGGAGTTCGTCCTTTCATAAAATATAATTGATGATTCAATAATTCGGAATTGGTGAATTGACTTTACTGTATATACTTGCATATACGTTTACAAATTATTCAACGTGGTTAATTTAACATCATCAATTTTTAGATTAGAGGCAATAATTTGTTTTTGTTTTGTTTTCGTAAAAAGTGATTTAAATAGTTCAAATGATTTTTATAATTCCACAATATAATATTAGAGAATATCTTCCGCTAGAAATGAGGATCTTAAAACAGAATATTATCATTTCAGATTAATATTATATATTTTAAATTTTGCAAATATAAGTTGGTATTTTAATATTATATAATTTAGGATGGTGATAGCCAGTTATTTTATATCGTAAATGATGATAATCTTACACATAAGTCACATATAAATAAATGATTTTTTGCAAAAGAAAAAAGAGCTCAATTAAACTCCGAATGAGATAGTTGGGACTTTATTAGAGCTGTAGAGCATACCCATAGGAGCAAAAAAAAAATCAAAGGAACCATACTCTACATGTGATACTTCACGAGATAGACCCCCAAAAATTACTCTAAATGAAATATGTCTATGCTTTTTTTTTCTATCTTCATTCTCTTCCACAGAGGTGTGTTTTTGTTTATTTTTTCTTTTAGTCTTTTTGAATGGTATAAAGTATAATTTTTCATATTTAAGACAGCAATGTTTGTTTAAAATTACTTTTTATATTTTTTATTCGAGTAGAGAGAGAAATCATGCGTCAAGATAGAAAGAGAAATCATGTTTTCGCTGCAGTATTTACAAAATATAAAACAGTAAACCCAATTTTGTTTTCCTGAATATTCATGTTTGCAAAATTACCGAAAATCAGAGTACATTTCTTTAAATATTACACTTTCTGCTCACAGTGGTATGATATACAGTATAAATCAAATGCTTTTTCAATTTTATAACGTATGCCGAAAACTATTTCAAGTGTTTTCATATTCATGGGCGAAAGCATATCGTAGTTCATCAAAATGTTCTAAATCTCTTTGATGAGGTAAGCGGTTCAAAGCAGATAGTATTTTCATCGCTTTTTTTTGTCCAGTTGACATTTTTTGAAGCAAATTCACAGGCGGTCATCACTTTTTCCAGCACAGAATCAGCTATGTCGTCATCATCAGTAGTGTCGTGGACTAAAAGGACGTTATCACTATCTCTTGCGAGGAAGACAGTTGTATCCATCAGATAGATAACTTAACTCCGTCTATAAGTTTTATTCTGGTTCTACATTCTTAGCGATATAATGTTCAATAAATCTAGACTTACGAAGAAATCATTTTATTGTTTGTTGTGATACATCCTGATAAGCTCTGTACAGTCAGCGAACTATATCTAACAGATACATTTACAAATTCAGCAATGTATCTGTACATAACAACAGAATTAATAATGATCTCATTAGCTGTTTGCAATATAGAAACTTTATAGTCCGAATTAGCTCCCTGTCCAATAATTGCACAGCGCTCTTTACTCATTACAGAATTGGCAGTTTGCAATTACAAATGTGTACTCACAATTCCACCAGTTCTTATAGATGTTTTGCAGGAACGGAACTAGTCTATATGCGAGACCATCTGCATATATACTATTTTAAATTTACCAGAATGCAATTATATTTAACAGATACTATGGGAATGAATAATTACATAATAAAATAATTTAGTGTTTTAAATAAAAATGTTAAGCTTTAATTACTGATTTAATTAAATTTAAAAGTGTAATTTAATTAACACATTACTATACAGCTGCAAATTCCAAAACGTACAACAGATTGTTCGTCGTTCTCATTTTAATCCTGTAGTTAAAATGAGTATCCAGAGAAATACAGGTTGTGTAAGATACATGATGGAGAATGTCCAACATACAGATGATTCTGTACATGCATTTCAATAGGAATTTCTTTCGTTCCTATGAGAGAATGTTCAATTTGAGCGGTTTCACTGGATTTTATTAATATATATTGATATTTTACTAAATATATTACATTGTTTATTATTTTTATTTTTCTCGTTGTCAAACTTTATATTTCATTGTTTTAAAAAGAGAGACCATTCGTTTAATCTTTTAAATAACGATCCCTCTTTAAATAATTTCTCATATTTTAATCATCTAAAGACAATGGTGTTAAAACTAGCTGTCAACAGACCGAATCTCACAGCAAGACACTTTCTATTGGCACTAGGCATAAGAAACGGTCCGGTCTCATTGATATTCCTTCCTACAAAAATATCAATAAAATCAAAGAAAATTCCTTATTTTTATAAAGAAATATATATATTTATATTTGTAAATAAAATTTACTTATAAATAT
>NW_019384375.1:72121-74716 GCF_000671375.1 Centruroides sculpturatus
ATTATATATATACTTATATATATAATATATATATATATATATATTTATTTATTTATAAGTAAATGTTCATTGACAATTGTTTAATGCTTCATATGTTTTTAATCTTATTTGAATTTCAATATTTAATTTAAATAAACTGTATTAATAAAAAAAAACTGCAGGAATGCTTCATAATGATAATAATTATCTAAGACATTTCGAGAAAAGAAATCGTATTTGTGTTCTTTGAGGTGTTTGAAGAATCGATCATACAAATTTATCGTTTACATTTCCAAGTTTCCCATTCATTTACAATTTTTCATTTTTGATTGAAAGCAAAATTTATTATAAACAATAATTTTCGAATTTGTTTCCTTCTGCATTTCTATTATCCACATTCCTCATTTGTTTAATATATTTCTGATTAAGTTCTCATTGATTATTTTTTCGGATTTTTCTTCTTTTAATCTTTACATTTTATATTAATCGTTTTTCTACATCTTCCGAATTCATCTGCTTCGAATGCAGTTTTTTTTTGTTTGGTGTTTTTCATGTTATAATTTCAAAATATCCTGAAATAAACAAAGCTATCTTAATATTCTAAAAAATAAAATTACAGTCGACCCCCCTATAATTACGGTCCCTATAGTTACGATTCCTATAAAACTACGAAAAAATTGCTACCGGTATCCGTAAAAAATAGTAAAAGTTCCCTATAAACACCTCAAACGTCATCGGGAAGCCGAACTACTTTCCCGCCGTCCGTNAAAAAAAAAATCAAAGGAACCATACTCTACATGTGATACTTCACGAGATAGACCCCCAAAAATTACTCTAAATGAAATATGTCTATGCTTTTTTTTTCTATCTTCATTCTCTTCCACAGAGGTGTGTTTTTGTTTATTTTTTCTTTTAGTCTTTTTGAATGGTATAAAGTATAATTTTTCATATTTAAGACAGCAATGTTTGTTTAAAATTACTTTTTATATTTTTTATTCGAGTAGAGAGAGAAATCATGCGTCAAGATAGAAAGAGAAATCATGTTTTCGCTGCAGTATTTACAAAATATAAAACAGTAAACCCAATTTTGTTTTCCTGAATATTCATGTTTGCAAAATTACCGAAAATCAGAGTACATTTCTTTAAATATTACACTTTCTGCTCACAGTGGTATGATATACAGTATAAATCAAATGCTTTTTCAATTTTATAACGTATGCCGAAAACTATTTCAAGTGTTTTCATATTCATGGGCGAAAGCATATCGTAGTTCATCAAAATGTTCTAAATCTCTTTGATGAGGTAAGCGGTTCAAAGCAGATAGTATTTTCATCGCTTTTTTTTGTCCAGTTGACATTTTTTGAAGCAAATTCACAGGCGGTCATCACTTTTTCCAGCACAGAATCAGCTATGTCGTCATCATCAGTAGTGTCGTGGACTAAAAGGACGTTATCACTATCTCTTGCGAGGAAGACAGTTGTATCCATCAGATAGATAACTTAACTCCGTCTATAAGTTTTATTCTGGTTCTACATTCTTAGCGATATAATGTTCAATAAATCTAGACTTACGAAGAAATCATTTTATTGTTTGTTGTGATACATCCTGATAAGCTCTGTACAGTCAGCGAACTATATCTAACAGATACATTTACAAATTCAGCAATGTATCTGTACATAACAACAGAATTAATAATGATCTCATTAGCTGTTTGCAATATAGAAACTTTATAGTCCGAATTAGCTCCCTGTCCAATAATTGCACAGCGCTCTTTACTCATTACAGAATTGGCAGTTTGCAATTACAAATGTGTACTCACAATTCCACCAGTTCTTATAGATGTTTTGCAGGAACGGAACTAGTCTATATGCGAGACCATCTGCATATATACTATTTTAAATTTACCAGAATGCAATTATATTTAACAGATACTATGGGAATGAATAATTACATAATAAAATAATTTAGTGTTTTAAATAAAAATGTTAAGCTTTAATTACTGATTTAATTAAATTTAAAAGTGTAATTTAATTAACACATTACTATACAGCTGCAAATTCCAAAACGTACAACAGATTGTTCGTCGTTCTCATTTTAATCCTGTAGTTAAAATGAGTATCCAGAGAAATACAGGTTGTGTAAGATACATGATGGAGAATGTCCAACATACAGATGATTCTGTACATGCATTTCAATAGGAATTTCTTTCGTTCCTATGAGAGAATGTTCAATTTGAGCGGTTTCACTGGATTTTATTAATATATATTGATATTTTACTAAATATATTACATTGTTTATTATTTTTATTTTTCTCGTTGTCAAACTTTATATTTCATTGTTTTAAAAAGAGAGACCATTCGTTTAATCTTTTAAATAACGATCCCTCTTTAAATAATTTCTCATATTTTAATCATCTAAAGACAATGGTGTTAAAACTAGCTGTCAACAGACCGAATCTCACAGCAAGACACTTTCTATTGGCACTAGGCATAAGAAACGGTCCGGTCTCATTGATATTCCTTCCTACAAAAATATCAATAAAATCAAAGAAAATTCCTTATTTTTATAAAGAAATATATATATTTATATTTGTAAATAAAATTTACTTATAAATAT
>NW_019384375.1:75297-83500 GCF_000671375.1 Centruroides sculpturatus
CAATGTCGAATGGTGACACTCGGTAAGTAATCCTACAATTTTTTGTTTATAGCGTAGTTTATACGGATTATTCCCAAAAAATATATACGTATTTTGGAAATGTTGAGTCGGATTAGTCTAGAATCGATTAATTTTATGGAAGAAAATCTTTCAAACAGCCGTAGTCCGTAAACTTGACACGTGTCGGGTTGTGATTGGAAGGATTCGTAAGAAAGCGGATTCCTAGAGAATGGAACGTATCTCTATCTTATAGGGGGGTCGACTGTATAACAAAGTTCTAATTTATACCAATTATATTGTTTTTCAAATACAAAAAAAGGAAATTATTTCTGCTCTTGTCAAACATTTTTACTGATTTTTATAGTTTCAATGGTGCTGAATCCGAATCTGGTAACAGAATTCGCTTAATACCCACAACTTTTGAGAGAAATAAGGTCTTTGAAGGAAAATATTTTCTGTTCAAAATATCATATTTATTGGCTACACACATTGCTAATTGGCTAATTTAATATAAATAAATTTACGTCAATTATTTTTCTTTCATAATTCTATACATTTAAAAAAAACTGAAACATTTAATGACATGTTTTTTTTTCTTTTGTATTCTTCTTCTGAAGTCTCTTGCTGTAGAGTCCAGTAGTAATTCGCTAACTTCTCGCTACATCTTTCGTTATACCGCCTTTCCATTTGAGAAAGAGTCTGATGGAACCTTTCTCCATGTTTATCAGAAATAATTCCTAAGTTGGCAGGAAAAAATCTAAATGGGAATGTAAGAAATGCATCTTGAGTGACATGTTACAACCTAGTGTTTGGTAGAACGTTACCAACTTCTCTCCACGATTTCCTCATAGTTATTAGCTCGTACAGTCCACAAAAAATTCTTGTTCATGTTTCCTCTACGTTGAGTTTTTCCCTGAAACTAGGATATTTTAAAAGCTGTCTTACTTGAGGACCAACAAAAATTCCCTCTTTCGCTTTCGCATCGATCAGATGAGAAAACTTTTGTTTCAGTTAAACAAAGCTTTCTCTGTCCATAACTTTCACAAAGTTTTTCATCAAAGGGGACTTGATATGAAGAGGAGATAAGAGAATTTTAGTTTTCTTTACCAGGCGGGAAAAGCAATATTCTTCTGATCTTGTACATTTACTACGCGATTGGTCCAATTTTTTTACTGGTTCATGTTCGACTGTCTAATTCAAATAAAAACAGCAGAATTTAGTGTATCCTCCTTGAAGACCAGTTAGCAATGCAATAATATTGAGGTCAAAAACATTCCACTTGTGCTCAGCGTATTTTATCTTGTCTAGCATTACCTTCATATCGTCGCAAGTTTCTTTCTTATGAATAGCATGAGCGACCGGTACGGACGGATGTTTGTTAACAATGTGCAGCAAAACTCCTTTAAGGATGAACTTTGATGAGTCAATAAAGAATCTTTACTCCACAGAATCCTGTGGTAGTTGAAGCTCCTCTAACAAATGCGGTATATCATTGTGAAAACGATATTGTTCTCCATTGAAATATTTTCACATTTCCTGATTCCTTTTTTCTGACGATTCATGATATTAAGCAAATATATTTTTTCACGAGAGGATTCTAATGCAGAACAGTGCTATTTATGAAGGCTAGTTTTATTAAATCTGGCAACAAGAGGTAGAAATACATAATCCAGTTTTCCATTGTAAATTTATAAAATACAAAAATCTTAATTTTAAAGCTAGAAATGCTTTTTATAAAAAAAAAGTTGCAAATGCTAATAACGAGTAAAATTTTCATTTGAATATGACCTCATTCGAGACATGACATACGATCCCCTCTATTTCTCCACCTTCTAGATCTTTAACCACCGAAATTTATTAGCATCAATGCCTCCAATATACAAACCACACTACAAAATTTCAGACATATTTGACAAAAAACACAGAACTTAATAACATCTGTATATAACATTTTATTCACTGATTTAATTCACCGATTTACTGATTTAATTCACTGATTTCATTACAGTTGCCCGTTCTCTGACTTTTTTCAATCGCATAAAATATTTTGATTGAATAATATCTTATAAATATTTTAATGGAAATTTGCCACTAGATGAAGTGTGCTTTTGATTTTCTATTTATATAAAGAGCGAATACCTTAGGCTCTATCATCAGCATCATTGGTGCAACACACAACGACCCTTCTTTTTTTCGTCCGGTTTCTTTCATGAAATGCTCAATAATTCGCGTCACTTGAATTTCTTAAACTTGAAACGTTTATGTGAGGAAAATAATTATAAGAGAAACCAGGATAAGATGGTGAATAAAAGTTTTGGAAGCTGTGAGTGTGAAAAGAAATTTTATTTTTAAAAATCGACTAAATTGATGTTTTCTTATCACTTCAAACAGAACAACAAGTAAAAGAACAGTGTTCATCTGTTTTTACAGCAATTGCACGAAAACAGCACACAAGCAAGCATGGCTTTCTACTAACACAATATATCTATACGTGATGCTAACTTTCAATTTATACAGTAATTTATACGTGTTTACTATATAACCTTACAGTTTAAACCAGTTTTTGCTGTTGTTCTTGATTTCTATTATAGTTTTATTTTGTGAGTTATAAGCTTTTTATATGACGTTTTATTATAAACTACAAAAATTAGTTGTAAATCAAATGTAAAATCGACAGTATTCTTGTTATAGTGATTTCAGAACTTAACAATACATGTGATGTAATACCCCTAATAAGCAATCCTCCTTGCAAAATTTTAGAAATTTTCGACAAAAAGCATAGCAGTTATTAAACTTCAAACAGGGTGAACAAAATCATGTCCCCCCACACACTCTATACATATAGGAATTACCCTTGAATTTTGTTTGCATTTCTCGACATTTCAAGGTCCCCTGAGTCCTAAAATGTACAAATCTTGTGGTAATTTTTTTACCGATCGCCATGTTTTCCTTCTGTTCTATATAACAGAAGGACATAGAATTTGATGTATTCTGATAACTTCGTTAATATTTTTACATACATTAAAGCAAGTGATATTATAAAGAAATAAATTATGTATTTATAGAAAACACAGAAATAGAAATATAAGAAAATAAATATGGAGGAAATAAAAAATAGTTTGGTGAAATTGTAAAACGCCTTTGGACATTGTTAATTACAGAAGACGAATAGTTCGTTGGTAAAACCCAAAACACCGAAGAATTCATTTCGCCTGTCACGAAAATTGTAATCTTGGGGATTGGTAGCTGGAGGCTGACTCTAACTACACGTGTATATCTATAGTTTCTACGTATGAATAATTCAAATTTGGCATGGAATAAAATTGCAAATTTCGGATTTAAAACGATGGACATTAACAGGAAGAACAATTACGTGGACATTTAAATATTTAGTAATTAACATTGAAACGATATTGATTCTCATATAATATTAAAGACTAATCAAATTTCATGAAATTAAGGAAACTGTAAATGAAATATAATCGACTTTTAAAAAAAATCTAGAACGTGTAGTTTTGTACCTATCACAGACTTTATTATACAGAGATTAAACTTACCATGTAAATGGAAATTACTACGTCATCTGTCAATTGTTACGCCGCAAAACTAAGTCATATATGTAACATTATATTAGATTTCGAGCAAATTAATTTACATTCAAATTTTATAATGCAATTGAAGATTTGCAAACCAAAATTCATTCGTTCAGCTCCGATCATTAGCGAGATAAGTGTTGCATTTTATTCCTCAAGTTGACCCTCTACATGGGTCAAATTGAGGAAGAAAGACTTTCTGAAATTTCGGATAATCGAGTTTCTACTAAATTATGATAGAAAAATCATTCGAATAACCCTTAAACGGATACACGTGATCAGATGTTCGAAGCCGCTAAAACAAACACGTTTCGCTTGGAGGATCCTCGAGTTTCAATCTTATTATCTGGATTTTCTTTCTTCGTATATAATTTGACTCGAACTTATTGAGCATCATTTGTCGCATGCTGAATGTGGCGAATGGCGACAGAAATAGACTTTTAAAATATTTTATTATAATTATTAAACATATACAGTATATTAATATCATAGCCATCGAGTGCTAGTATGGAACTCGAGGATAGAGCGAGTTCCTTTTGACATTTTTTCTTTGAACAAATGAAATACGTTGAATATTTCTTTATTAATAAAAATAGTCTTAAAGATTTTATGTTTTTTTTAATTAAAAATAAAATTAATTTATAGAAGTAGGAACCGCTACATACTCCATCTTTTAGGACTCCTAGAGTTTTTCCGGATCTGGGGAAGCACTTTAGGAATATCCACTTAAAAGTGTCTTTCTGTCACCTTGCTTTAAAAATCATTGGTTTAAATAGTTTAAAAGTTATGAACAACAATTACTAATCTTAGATGTAATATTAATGTAAAAATATATATTAAACTTCAATAATTAGTAAAATTTTCATAAGTCTCATTACAGACAAGACATGATTCATGACTCCTCTATCTTCTCATCCCTTCGACCTTTAACCATCAAGATTTAATATTATCAAATGTCTCTCGTAAACAAGCCACCTTGTCAATTTTGTTTCTTAATCTTCACCATATCCTGAGATCATAACATCGAGATTTGCAAGAACCCCAGAGGGTCAAATTTTACGCGATTACGATACTTTCCCATGTTATATTAAAACAGCCAGGAAAGTAAAAAATGAATACTATTATTATTTATAATCCAGAAATGATTACATAAATTTGACTAAAATATTCAATAAAGTCGAAGTACGAGGTAATAAAGATAACAATGTCATTCTATACAATAAAAATGTAACGTTGTTTGGATTTTGTAATTGGAATTTAATATATTTGAGAATCAATTTGGAAATATCTTGATTTAATAAAGGTATATTTCTTTTTCACACTTCAGTTATATAATTTAAATGTTACGTAAATGCTATTATACTGAACTTAATTCGCTCGCACTCAAAATCTTTTATTTTATACAAAAATAAACATAATCAGTTATATAAAGGAAATTATTAATTTCATATTATATAGAAACAGAGATGAAAAGAGTCTTGATTATATAATAGATAAATGTTTACGTGACAAAGAACAATGTAAAGTTTTCAGCAAACAATGTTCTTTGATTTAAGGCCTAACAACGACTAAGTCTAATACTTCATAAGATAGTGAAAAGCCATAAAAACACAGGAAACTGGCCTATAAAATAAAAGTAAATCGTTTGATATGGCATCTTTGATACTGAAAAGATAATTGTTTACATTGTTCCTAATTGCTAATATAAGTTTCGATGAAAAATATTAGCAAAATTGTTCGTAATTTTATATTTATCACTCGCTTCCTATACAATACTAAATCTTTTATGTAGCGACTAGAATTTTAGAATGATAAGCAAAATTTTTCTTCATTGGTTTTTCTGGTGTTTATTTAAGTTATAAAATTCTTTAAACTATATTAAATAAAAGATATATGTAATTACAATTTAAAATAATTTATTTACTATACTTCATAATACTTAACATGAAATAAATTAAAACTTGTAGTTAACTAAAGTCAATTTCGTACAAAATTTCGCAGAAATTCCCGAGACGATTTTTGGGAAAAATTGCTCACTGGAAATTGATTGTCAGACCCTTCTCTCTGGGAATAATGTGAGATAAATGTACGGCTTTCCAATGAATTACTCCCATGCATATCGTATTCAATATAATCGATAGCGTAACCTTTCGTTTATTTACCATCGAAAAATTTAGTAATAGTTTTATTAACTATATTTTAACGGTTATATTATTTTATAAGAAATAGTTATTTTAAAGTATTCTTCAGCTTACGTGGCAATTTTTATGTAATTTTACTTTATTTAATGCAGCGACTTTTACTTTTCTGGCTCTGTTATATATAACAGAGGGAAAGTATGGCAATTTGTCAAAAAATTATCCTCAAGTTTTTTACATTTTTGGGCTCGGGGGAGCTTGAAACGTCGATAAATGCAAAAATTTCGGGTACTTTTCCCTTTGTGTTTATGGATGTTAATGTGTTTGTGTGGTGGACGATTTTGTTCACCTCTTTGAAGCTTAATTTTATTAATGCTTCAAAGAGGTGTATTATGTTTATGTATTAAGGGATTGATGCTATTAAATTTTAGTGATTAAAATTCGACGGGGTGTGGAGATAAAGGGGAATCGTATGTCATAGCTCGAATAGGATCGGACTTAATGACAATTTTACTCGTTATTAGCATTTACTAATTTTTTTTAAAATTTATAAAACCCATTTTTACCGTCAAAATTAAGCTACGTAATTTAAATGCTGCCAGGAAAGTTAAGCAACTTGTTGCCGGATTTTTTTTACAATGTTATACTTTTGTAAGCCGTAATGTAGCGCGTTGATAACTAAAAATACTCTTTCTTATTATAATGAGTAAGGAGTGATTTTGATTATTTTAGATGTGGTGAAATGAATTACAGTATTAGAATTTATGAAAATAGTAGATTAGCACAAAGAAATTAAGGAATAATGCTCTTACCTTAATGTTTTGTTTTACTTTTATGATCAATAAGAGGACCCTTTTTTCCTTGTCCATCGTATAAAAATGTTCTTGAATTCTTCTATTTTAAAGTATTTTAATATAGTGAATGTTTTAACGTATTTATGTTTTAATTAGTTCCCCTATAGAAATTGAGTATAAACCATTCCACCTCTGGATTGAGATGAAATGAGATAATTTAATAATATATTTTGCAATGTTAATATCATCACTCCCAATAAACTTAAGGTGTTTTCGAATTACGGTATTTAAATTATTAGTTGTGATACTTATGAAAGAAAGAAAGTAATAAACATGCAATTCTAAAAGTTTATCTTATGTTATGTCTTAGTTTAGATTATATTAATTAATTTTCAGATAGAAATGATTTTTCTACATTAATAATTAATTTTTAAGAAATATTTTAATAAAAATTATTTTTCAAGTTTTTTTCTTATTTTATTACTTTTTAATTTTTATTTCAACGTAAAATCAAATTCTATTTCAATAAAAAATCATTTGAGAATAAAAAAAATTAAAGATTGGTAATTATTAAGATTTCATCTTTGAATAAATGACGTCTTTCTTTAATATATGATTCTTTCTTAATTTAGATGACTCTTTCTTATCTTTTGTCAAAAATTTACAATTGCATTGTAGAATATACAGTTGCACTATAGAAAATTTTAGAACATTTACTTTCAGGTAAATTAAACTTGAATTAATTTAATTTATATAAATAACATTTTATTAAAAATTTCTATTTTTAACTTTTCAGGTGAATTTTACAAAATTTTTACATTTTTGGACTACGAGAAATATAAAATAATTCGGGGTTCTTTTCTGTATGCGTAGCACAATTTTTTCGCTTTGTTTATAGCTTAATAACTCCCGTACTTTTTGTCGAAAATTTCTAAAATTTTGCAGGAAGAATTGTGTATTATGGAGATTGATGCTATTAAAGTTTGGTAGTTAAAGGTCGACTGGGTGGGAAGATAAAGGGGATCGTGCGTCATATCTACAGTAGAGTCGGAATCAATGACGAATTTACTCGTTATTAGCATTTATATTTTTTCATAAAACCCATTCCTACCGTCAAAATTAAGTATTTTTTGCCATTTTATTATAATTAAAAATATGATATCTTATTTAAAATATTTTTATGGCGGCACCAAATGTTTCCACGAAATTGGTTGGTGGATATTTACATTCTTGGCATGCTATTTCAAAGGACCTCTCCATCATTCGATGCATATATCCCTATATATATATATATATATTGTATGTGAAGTAGAGATATATATATAAAAATATTCTAAAAAGAATCGATGGAGTCAGATAATCTATTTTTTTATTATTATTACCGTACTGTACTAATCTTTAGTACACGGAAAACTACTAGTTTTCCATTCGTTTCTGACCTTTGGAGGCTTAATAAGTCCCGAGTCCGTAGACTGGTATAAAAAATTAAAAAAGGTAAACAGGTTAACAAAGAAAATATAATTTTATTTTTATATAAATATATACTTCACCCCAAATGCATTTCGCCTGTCAAGGCCTCTTCAGTAGGGTTTCTGATGACTAGAGTGTACAATAGGAACAGCAGAAGGTATCTCAGACGACACATTTTTTTCCGTCGTAGACACAGAAGAAGACACAT
>NW_019384375.1:84119-114526 GCF_000671375.1 Centruroides sculpturatus
ACTTCCATTGTTACTTAGCACTTCCATTGTTACTTAACACTTCCATTGTTGATGGAAGTGTTAAGCCTTAATTCTGTCCCTCTCCCCCGTGGGGAGGAATTTCGAAAAATCCCTTCTTAGTGTGCGTTTTCGTGACGTACCCTATCTGTGTACCATATTTCAACTTTCAACGCCTAACCGTTTGGGCTCTGTGCTGATTATTATTATTATCAACTCGTCTCGATTATATATATAGATTATAACAAAACAAACGTTTCACTGGACTTTACAAGGTAGAAAGAAATACAGTATTATCTTATTTATTATTAAAATTTCGAAGCATATAGGCCTATAATAAAATAATCTTTTATTATAAAATAAAATTACTTTTGACCTGTTTAATCTTCTCTTGCTTTAATATTAAAAACTGAATACAAAAAAAAAATATTGAGTCACAATATTAATTAAACGAAGCCGAAGATTTATAATAGTGTATCCTGTATCGGTAGGTTTCTTTAAGAAAAACCATCTGAAACATTTTATTAACACGAAAAGTGATTATGAAAACTTCCAAACAAATAAACTGTAGAAAGTTACAAATAAAGCAGATATTTGTAAAAATTTCAAGCGTAAATGTGAACAAAATATAATTATTAAAATTAGAATGTTTACGTCGATATTTTAACGTGTTATTTCGGTTTATACAGATTTTACTGTATTAAATTTAGTAACATTTTCCCTCAGTTTAATGTAAAATTTTTAAAAATACATTAGAAGTATGCCATGCTATGTAAAAGAATCGTAACTACAGTTTTATAACTTTGTAGATAAACGTTGAATTTTCCTGGTAACTACAAACAGAAATGAATTTATTTTATACTTATCATATTAACAATATTTATCTTTTAAAGAACCAACCTAAAATTTTATACTGTATTCGTATGATTTAATGGAATATGATGTTTTTAAATGATATTTACAAGGTACTTGAATTTGTAGGTACGGCGTTAATACTAGGAATGTCGCAGGTTTCAAGAGAGTCCTACACCTATAAAATCAATGTCTACATTTTAAAAGAAAATTAGGACAGATCCAGAGACAATTTAGGAAGAAGCAATTAAAAAAAGGAAAGATCTGAGACGCTAATTTCAAGATCCACTTTTCTTTATTCTTAGAATCACTTCCTCTTATCCTGAGGAAGCGATTCTAGACTCTTAACCCCTATATAGGAACCACGTCCTTCCTCTTATCCTTAGATCCACTGTATAGAGACTACACCCCTATAAGGATTTTGAGGATAAGAGAAGTACTTTTCTATATAAAATTGGTCATTTTTTTCAATTACGAAGCAAGTAATATAGTTTTATAGATACATTTATATTGTCAATTATTTTGCCATCGGCATCTCTTTCCAAAATGGATGGCGAGATTTTCGCATTAGGAGTAACAAATTTGTGATGATGGCTTTGTCTTAGAAAATATCCTTCTTTTCCTTAGAGATTCCGCAAGGTTCCTTTGTAGTCTTCGCTTTCGGCATTCCGTTTTGCATTGATTTTTTTCGTCAGAAGTTTAGTTCCTTTTCGTCGAAGGCAATCTTGTAGAGGAGAAATTTATACACGTTATATGGTCTTAGAACAGACTTGTTGATCTTTTATAACTGAGATTTGGTCAGGATAAGTCTTCCTTTTTTCTTACAGATATAGCTTCGTACCATATGACAACCGGGAGTTTTCGAAGGATCCTCTTACCCACAGGAATAAAACTCTCGTTGAATAATACGGTTAAATCCTTTTTTGTATCCTATTTTGTTTTAAATTCACTGTAGTTGTTGCCACGTGTTAACATATTTTATTATTTAGTTCATGCAGATTTGAAGTGTTAAAAAGTGCATGTTGATGCATAATGCTCGTGTGACGAATATTTATATTTTAAATGGCAAGAATAATAACAACATAGGGAATTTTTGACATTCCTCTTTCGTATCGGATTCAAATTGATATTTTATACTGAAGACGAATGTTAATAATGTGAGATTTTGAAGCTAAAGTTATTGTAAAATTGCAAACTGTGGAACGAAAATATTTGTTTCTGCTATAAGTATAATAATTTTTTAAACCAATATTTAAGTCATTAGAAATAAGAGTCCAAAACTAGAAATATAACGAAACTAAAAATATTTATTAGCATCGTTCATCGCAATGTATTAAATAAACAATTATTTGTAATAAGAATATTTGATAGGAAATTTGTGGATTGGTGTGTGTAACATTGAGCCTGATCTTCAGTTAGATTTAGGGATAATCTTTCTTCAGATAAACTGTAAACTGTCTTACCGTCTTGAATAGAGAATAAAATTGCCTTGCAGCCACATGCTTTGGATTCAAATGGTGTTAGAAATGTAATGCTTTTTCTATAGGAAAATCCTTTTCCAAAAATTCTCGAAAACGGAATCGGATAGAACCAAGCGGTTTTTTGTGTTAGAATCTTATTTAATTCTTCTATTAACGTACGGTTCAGAATTTTACAAAAAGATTTTCCCATAGAAAAAAGCTTTACATTTTTAACACCATCTGCTGAAGCCTTAATGTAATACATCGATAATTTATAACTCCGAATGGTTTGTTTAAAAAATATCAGAAATTAAAAATTATAAAATCTGTATTCAAAATATGCATGTGAAAGATATTAATTTTATTTCTCATATTTGTCATATTTATTTTCAATAATGATATAATATAATATAAAAAGTGCTCAATCTCATGAATAATGAGAAATTGTAGAACAGTATTAAAATTTATTGGAGTAATTTCTGTGTAACAAATAATTATTTTGAAAAATTTGTAGACCTATAAGTCGTCCGTCCGTTTGTCTGTCCGTTTGGCTTTCCTTGATCTCGAGAATGAAGCTAGATAGATGAAAGACGAGACCAGATATGGAAACATTGAAAGGAGAGTACGATTAAATAACTATATAAGAACTTCCGATGCAAACCGGAAGTCACGTTACTTTATTTCAATTCAAAAAATTTCCCCTGAAAGGTATTAGATTGATGACCCGCACGTATCTATTGTTAAAGGAAAAGTATGATATGCAGGGACAAGTCACTCGTTTGAAGTGGAAAGAATATATTTTAAATTGAATAAATTAAAATTATGATTAAGAATTATAGCCCGGCATGGTAACAATGTCACGATAAATAATTGCTCGTTTTAATATCAAGTCTTTTCTAAAGGTTTTAATAAAAAATAATCCATATGTATGCTGTTTAACTGCTTCTTTTAGAAAACTTTATATATTTATTTTTAATTTTGTTCGATTTTACAAAAATAAAATCTCTTTTTACTCCGAAAATAAAACAATTCCTCTCTTTCTCCATTTTTATTTTGCATTCATTATATAAGACACAGCCAAAGCAGGTAAGCTTACTTACATAATATTTCCTATACACTAGTACTTCAAAACTTATAAAGAGGATATTAAATATTTGTTTTAAATCCTTTCGAAAGAATTTAAATTTTATTTTTATTAAATGCGCAACATTCTCTAGTTTGTTTATTACATAAGTACAGTTAGAAAATTAATTTGTTGGACTTCTATTGTATATTATATCACAGGTAGTAAAGACGTAAAAATATATACACAGAACGCCCGATTATCTGTGCTTATTAGTACAAGAGTAAACTGGAAAACACGGATAATCTAAAGCACTCCAGCGTATTTCCCTGGGCGACTACATTAGTCTCAAGGTTCCTACAGAAGAACCTCAAAAAGACCAACATCAATATCATATATGAATAAATCAATGCATTAACAGGGACCCCAACACGTGGATAAATTGTGGTAAATCCTTGCCTAGTGTAATACTCCACAATCTTCCAATAATTTAGAACTTTACTATAATTTGTGACTTTCTCCGTCCAACTGACCCAGGTTTACACTGGATGGACGGGAATAGGCTAAATCAACGAATATTTTAACTTTATATATTTTATAAATCAGCAATAGAATTAAAATGAAATCTGATTACGTTTATTCTTCACAATTGGAAGAGAAAAATCTATTTATATTGAATAGTGAAAACCAAATTGAGGAATTCTTTTCAAGACGTGAAAGGACAACGTAATTTGCCTCGCTGGCATCATGTGTCATAGATTCTTAAACTCTAAAAAAAATTGTTTTTTTCATTTTTCTAACATCTTTTTTTTTAAATCGAGTATAATAACCAAACACCTTCAGTTTGAATAATGTTATTTCTAAACTCATCTTTCAGAATTATCGATAAATTATCCGGCTGCAAAAGATCTTTTTATTGTCATTAATTATTTCAAACAATAAATCAACACTTGAGAAATTATTAATCCCTTTAACTTCTCTATAAAATAAATTCGATGATACTTGTAACACATCATAAAGTTATATTTGAGACGAGAGACGTCTCCAAATATTGTACTTTACAACTGACTTTATAGAAAATAAATAGCAGTTTTGTAAAAAAGAAAAAAGGTTGTTTTTCACTACACAATTTATTTTCATTAACAAAATAATTTGATAGAGAATTCTAAGAAGAAAGAATTAAGTCAACAACTGAATATATAAGTTTTGATAAATTTTTTATTTTCAACCAACTAAATATATTTTGACTAACTTTAAAATTATTTTAGATTTAATTCCACTGAAACCGAAATAAACAACTTTTCAATTTTCTAAATAAGCAAAGTCCATATAAAGAAAAGAGTGCACGTAAATAAACATTACTAAGACTTTTTCTAATCATATTTTTAATCAAAAAAAACATCTTAAATTTCAAAAAACAATTGAAAAAATGCCTCGTTCGTTATTTAAAAGTTAATTGTTTAATTTATTTTTTTTTATAAATCGATTATTTTCAAAATAATATAGAATGTATTTCTTGTATTTATTTTTCCTTTTTTTTCGTTTATATTCCCATAAAAACTTTTTTAATTACTGTACGTACTACAAAAGATAGAAATTAAATAAAACGAGGAATTAAATGAAAATTTCGTTGATATATTTCTATTGCAATCTTTCAATATTGAAAGATACATACGATGGAATATTTCAATATTTTATGTATGTGAAAATAAAGCTTCGTACTGTCAACTTGTCATCTGAAAGAAAGCTCGATATGTCTTCCTAATTCGAAATTTTAGTCATAAATATGCAGAAATAGTAAATATTTTTAGATTTTATTTCACGCTACGTTTAAATTTTCTCTTTTCTTTTAATAATCTAGCGTGAAATACGGACGACAGAATAATCTGTTCCCATTCTTAAAACTTATTGATTAACATTAACATTAAATAAAAAACAGAAGACGTATAGTTTAAAAAAATTTACGTGTTATTTATAGTCTGATGCTAATTATAGAGATTTGTTTCTGTTATTTCTCAGAATAATCTGCAAGACTTCTCAACTTAGATTGAATTATTTGGCTCGAGTATAAATCATCAATCGTTATCAATATAGGTCGAGTTGCGACATTAAAATTTAATATAAATAACGAAAATTTAGTACAAATGTTTGCGTGATAGAAGCGTAATCATAAATATCTTTCGTAACATATTAATACGAAGTTACTTGAATAGTTGTAAGATGTGTATTATATGTGTATATGAATAAGGACGAAGATATTGTTTAATTTATTTATAAATACAAACTTAAAGTATTAATTATTATTTAACAATTTTATGGTAAAAATTAAGTAAATGAATAAGAGAAAATTCGCTTGTAATTGAATCAACCGTTGTGTGCTTTCTTCGATTGGCTGTATGAGGGTGGGAGACATTTCAGATGTCGCCGGCGCCACACAACCCCGTATTGTGAGAGGAATAGTAGATAATTCGAGTACGGTTGCGCAAGTAAAGTATAGAGTTATAGAACTATTATTGTGTAAATGTTGCGTGGTACGGATATTTTTCGGGCTATAAAAAGAGTATTGATGTCGCTTTGGTCCACGCTGGCGCCGTTAATACCACCGAATATTGTTATATTCGTCTAATTTGTCCTCTTCACAAACGTATCATTTATGTAAGAGTTCGTTTCGAAATATCTTACAACAAACCAGAACTAAATATATATATTTAAATATCGCAACAAATAATCCCGAGAATCTAAATAACTTACGAAATATATTTCGTGCTTTTAACATAAAAAGTTATGTTTGTTTTCATTTATTATCCTTTCAAAAATATGTTTTAACTGTATCTAACAATCAAATATACAAATTAGATAAATTTTAAAATAAATAAATAAATAACAATTCAATTAAAAATCTCTTTATTAATTAAAATTATTAAAAAAACAGAAACAAATTTAAATATTTAGAGACAATTTTTAAGTCTTTTTTCCTCTGTTTTTCAAAAGTTTTGATGTGTTCCTATTACTTTGTAATTCTTATCGTATGTTTTTAATTTTTAGACATTTCGGTTGCAACTAACAAATGGAATTTTGGAATCAATTAATTAGAGAAAGTTCTATTTTTATCGTTCATATTACATTCTTAAATACAATCTAAAAAACTACCTATATACTCGACCTCTAGTGAAAAATAAGTATCTTGTTTACTAGAATTATAATCTATGTTATATTCTATATTACATTATAACTTTATTTTCAATTGTCATATTACTTTTAACAGTTGATTTATAGGCTTACGTATTAAATTTTCAACATTTGTGGAATTTATTGTTACATTATGTTTATCTTCTAAGTATATATACATTATATAAAGCATTTGAACTGTATAAATATATTCTTGGTTTGTCATTTAAATGTTAATGACAAAGAATAATGGAATTCTTCAAAATAAACTTATTATATTTATTAATTATTCCCATCAACGGAATTAAATACTTGATATTCTTAATTTCGAATTATTCATTGCTTTGTTTGGAGTTTTCTGACACTTTTATTACTCTTCTAGAAATAAATTAAAAGCACACCAAGTAATAAATTGTCATTTAAATTGGCATCTTCAGATAAATCCGTATTATTTTGACTTTCTCTTTTGATGAGATGTATCGAACAATAATTAAGAATCATTTAAATCTTATTTTAATTAATACATAACTGCATTTAACTCCGATTAAATTTTATAACATAAAAATTAATTTAATAATAATAATTAAAATTTGATTCAAAACTTTTATTAATACTAAAATATTTATTAAATTCGTCAAGTAAACACGAACATTACTATAATTACAATACTAAAAAAAATGTATTCCGAGTGATAATAAATAGATTTATAGTAAAACTTATGAATTAATCGTATACTTTCATTCACTATTTTTAAATTTAATTACCGGTTAGCTAATATAATACAAATTGTGAACAATTTAGCGAAAGTCGCGTATTCGGTTTCATTTATTAATTATGATTACATTCAATGGCGTTATAGAGGAGGTCAAACGAGACACTTATCTTCCCTGGAATGACGTAAAAAATTCCACAAATTATAATCTTAAAAGTGATTGAGATATGTAACCTTACACCGTCGGCTGTATTCTATATTCTACATGTAAAAAATTTTCAAAATAATTAAATAAAAGTTAACTAATGTAATTATTTGTTTCTAACTTTGCCCCCTTTTTCTTTGATCGCTCCTGATTACAAGATAGATTTAACATTGTTATCAGTTAACAAAAATGTAAATAATTTCTTATTTAAAATCTTTACATAAAAATAAGCTATAAGCAAATATAATTGTTATTTTGTATTAGAATCATACATACGAAAAAAGCCAAAGAAGTTATAAAATGTTGGAGGAAATAATTAAAATCTATTCTCTAGTTTCTATCAAAATTTCTTATCAATTTATATAATTAAATTGTAAGAAAGAAATCTATAACCTGACATTCGAAGAATGTTTTATCGTGTGAATTTTTATCAGATCGTTAATTTAAATTATATAAAACTTTATATCAAACTAAGTTTGTAATGTAGATTATAAAATGTGGATGTGGAATGAGAAAAATCTTTT
Organism: Centruroides sculpturatus; assembly: GCF_000671375.1. Lineage (NCBI taxonomy): Eukaryota > Metazoa > Arthropoda > Arachnida > Scorpiones > Buthidae > Centruroides > Centruroides sculpturatus. Next base: position 92,101 of record NW_019384375.1, read on the forward strand.
TCTTTATCATTCACTTTTCAGATATATCGCTGACTGACTAAGTGAATTATCCACTTTTCATCGTCCCGTCAACTAGAATAGATAAAATGATGCGGAAAGTTATTTTTTAAACGTATTTTAAACGTAAAAAAAGCTATAATTTTAATCTAAATTTTTTCTTAAAATCGGCGAATATAAATAATTTAATAATAAAACATTTTACACTAGATTATATTTTTAAGTTGTTAACATATTTCGAATCAAGTGAAATTTAATTAAACGTTCACTCGTTGAAGACACGAGAGTGCTTTTCAGTCGAATGATAATTGAATGTATTCTTTATTATTAATTTGATCGATCGTACTAAATCGATCTAAAGAAAATATTATTCTTGGCTTTTTCAACAAAAACTTTATACGTATTTATAAAAATATTTATAAAACTATTGATAAACCTAAGAATATTTTACGGTGTAGTTAATTTTATAAGAAAAATCGTTAAATATTTTCAAATTTGTTTCTTTTACAAAATGCCAAAACATTTAAACAAAAAAAATATATATATATAGGCCTATATATTTTGTATATATATGTATATATTTCGACTGTGTTAAACTATTAAATTTGGCACGTAAACTATGAAAAGCAGATCGATGTCTTTCAACTGTAGATCTGGAGACCATTATTTACATGCGGTAAGAAGAAAAAATTGGCATTACACCAAAGCAAATCCAATAAACTTAAATAAAAAAGTCATTTTTTTAAAATCTGAAGCTTACTTAGGGAGTTATTAAGCTTCAAAGCGTAGTGGCATCATTTCCGATGTTTCAAGTCTAAAATAAAACAATATTACTAATACATTAGCATCAATAATTGCTTCATGTGTAAAAAGCATATTTCTGAGAAAACGAAAATTAATACTCTTTTGCAGACAACATTGACAACTTTGCAGGAGGAAAATTGTAAATGGTATGGATACAATTGGTATTCACGAAGAATACGCTATACACTTGAATGAGTGGTATCTATTGTTTTAGCTATTTGTCTTGTACTTGTACTAGGATCATTCTAACAATAACTCGCTCCTCCATATCAGGTGATTTTGCGGTTCTTTCTCTTCCTCTATCAATGGTGACTATTGAAAGTGTCCCCGTTTTTCGAAGACGTTGATGAACAGCTGTAAAGATATTCTTGGCTGGATTAATTACTTAAATTAAATTAAAAGAGATAAATTAAAAATGTGCTGTTTAAATTCGTTTAGGAATCATAACTTTTTTTATTAATTAATGATAAATTACATAAAAAACTTAAAAAAACTGAAATGGCGTGACATTTCAACGCTTAATAACTCGCTAATTAAACCAAAGATAAAAATAATGGTTGTCTATAAGGCTGTGAAATTTGATAAAACATTTCTGAAAAACCTTATATATATATATATACTGCACAGAAAATTGGATAATAGGAACACTTGGATACAGAGAAGTAACTCTAACTATTAATGCACATCTGTGCCTACTTATGAGGATGATATGTATATTGGACCCCCTCAGAGGCTTTAGAATCAAAATTTAAACTAAAACAAAGATAATAGTTCGGATAACGAGTTTATTCTCGAAGTTTTCAGGAACATTTGTCTGACGGATATATAAAGAACACTTATTTTTCTTCATTTCGATTGTACCTTTTAAATCATCCCAACAGATCACACCCCTAGAGCGAAATCTTAGTTACTCCACTGATGCACACGCTGACTATTTTTATAATGAACTTCAGTGCTTATAATAAACACAAAAGTAAAACGTTTTAAACACGATTTAACGTTTTTCAGTTATAATTGTAACGATTGTATAAGTGTTTAGGCCTGTTTTTTTTTTTGTGGAAAATTTCTGAAATTTTGCAGGAAGAAATTTGTGTATTAGGAGGATTTATGCTATTAAATTTTAGTGGTTAAAGGTCGAAGGGGTGGGGAGATAAACGGGATCGCGTGTATCTCTAGTAGGATCGGATTAATGTCGATTTTACTCATTAGCATTGCAAATCTTTTATAAAACTCATCCCTACTCTGAAAACTAAGTTTTTTGCCATTTTATAATAGGCCTAGTTAAAAATATTAAAAAAAATTTTTAAATAAAATATGACAACAGATGACACCATCAAATGTCGCCGGAAAAGTTAAGCAACTCGTTGCTGGCTTTTCTTAAATTTAAAAGTAATAATTTTTAAGTAATATTATTCATTTATTAATTATNCGGAAGTCACGTTACTTTATTTCAATTAAAAAAATTTCCCCTGAAAGGTATTAGATTGATGACCCGCACGTATCTATTGTTAAAGGAAAAGTATGATATGCAGGGACAAGTCACTCGTTTGAAGTGGAAAGAATATATTTTAAATTGAATAAATTAAAATTATGATTAAGAATTATAGCCCGGCATGGTAACAATGTCACGATAAATAATTGCTCGTTTTAATATCAAGTCTTTTCTAAAGGTTTTAATAAAAAATAATCCATATGTATGCTGTTTAACTGCTTCTTTTAGAAAACTTTATATATTTATTTTTAATTTTGTTTGATTTTACAAAAATAAAATCTCTTTTTACTCCGAAAATAAAACAATTCCTCTCTTTCTCCATTTTTATTTTGCATTCATTATATAAGACTGTCACGATAAATAATTGCTCGTTTTAATATCAAGTCTTTTCTAAAGGTTTTAATAAAAAATAATCCATATGTATGCTGTTTAACTGCTTCTTTTAGAAAACTTTATATATTTATTTTTAATTTTGATGTAATGTTACTAATATATTTTTATTAAAATAATAATACTAATAATGATAAATAAATAAATAAAATTGTTAACAATTTTATTTATTTATTTATAAATCTACAAAGCAGAGAATGCTTTCAGGCATCATCTCTTTGATTTCTTTTGAACAACTCTGTATAGAAATATAAAGCATTTAAAAGAAAAGAGAGAGAATGGGCGCAAAGGATGTGGTTCATGGGATTGGGATGGTGGCGAAATTGAAGATTGAATTGAAATTTCACTGAAGATTTGTAATAAAGAGGGACGAGCGCAAAGTCGGAGCTTCGTTATTACAGTTGCTATCGTTTGAACTGAATGGAGAACAAGACGATGTTTCAGAGGAACTGTGAGTCACCCTACTAGGATAGATTTACAATTCCTCTGAAATTTTCTACTTAGTGTTACCGCAAGTAGAAAATACTTCATACTTTACCTACCTATATTGTGGAGTAACACTGCCAACAGATGTTACTCCACAATGGGCCGACGAAAGGCGAGAGGAGAATCCAGATAAATACAGAAGATGTGAAGGAAAAGAAGTTAAGACTACGGAGAAGAGAGAAAATTTATGACATTTTAACTAAGCTAAAGGTGGCGACGTAAGGAATAAAGCTTGAACTTCAAGAGCGCCTTGAGAGGGCACTTTCCCGTGAGAGAACTGCGAGTTCGAACGAATGGTTGGATAGAAAGATGAAAATAATTATACCGTGGATGGCAGAGATGTGGACTTTTCTACAGAAAAATTGGCTTACGCTGATGATCATCCTGGGAAAACATGAGCGTTAAAAAATAATCACATGGGATTAGATCAAAAGTCGAAGCGGGCGTGAGACCCACAATGAGACGGAGAAGAAAGGACGGTATCTTTAGATTTGGAGGATAACATGATGCAATTCTCCAATGATGACCACCTGCCAATAAATAAACGAATAAAGTAATTTGAAGAGTTATTTCGTCTACTAGACTTGAATATGATCTATAGAAACTACTCAAAAGCTCAGAAAAAGAAACTACCTGCAAAGACTCCGCTTTACTTCTATACCATGTATTATCTACAGAAAAACATTCATCATGTTGTTATCACCTATGACGTTCCCAAGAGAGGATAAAATCGCAGTAAAGATTTTATGCCACTGAACGAACCTCAATGTTGATACACGCGTGAGGCTCAAATACAAATTTCCTTCAACAGCACCTACTAATATAGCGTATAGATGACATCCTTCGAAGCTTTCGTTGGAAGCTTGATTTCTTGAGACTCATAAATAGCAACCAGATTTTATTTCTTTTAGAGCAAGAAAATGAAAAGCTATTTAGTGAAAAACGAAAAGTAACCGAACAAAACATCTTAAGAGTCTAAGAGGAAAACAAGCAAACTTACAACAAACGTCATAAAGATTCTACTGTTTACAAAGTTGGTGATTTAATAGCGATTCAGAAGTGGAACTTAAGAAAAGGACACGACCGATACGAAGTGAGACACCGAAAGTGAGATCACAACTAGCTTGACGGACCACATGAAGTATGAAAATAGTTGAAAATAGTTCTTAAATTATCAATTACTAGCAGACCCCGCCACGCCTTGTTGTGGCTCAAAATGTATCTATTATAAATGTATAACACTTCCCCCGTGGGGGAAAATTTTTCGAAAAATTTTTTCTTAGTGTACATTCTCTTGACGTACCCTATTAAAACGCAATCAAAAACGCAAAAAACCGCATCTAAAATAGTATAATAGAAGTGAAGTTCTTCACAGTAAGCCTTAATCCTGTCCCTCTCCCCCGGGGGGAATATCGAAAAATCCCTTCTTAGTGTACATTCTGTTGACGTACTCTATTAAAACGCAATCAAAAACGCAAAAAACCGCATCTAAAATAGTATAATAGAAGTGAAGTTCTTCACAGTAAGCCTTAATCCTGTCCCTCTCCCCCCGGGAAGAATATCGAAAAATCCCTTCTTAGTGTACATTCTGTTGACGTACTCTATTAAAACGCAATCAAAAACGCAAAAAACCGCATTTAAAATAGTATAAATAGAAGCAGAGTTCTTTACGGTAAGCCTTCTCCGTAAGGCTTACCGTAAAGAACTGTCCATCCCCCATGTTTAACGGAATAATATACAGCCTATGTCCATCCTGAAGTTCCATTCTAAATATTGGTGAAAAAATTTTTGAAATCGGATGAGTAGTTTTGGAGATTACCTGCTGCATCCAAACTTACATACATACAAACATACAAACATTACCTCTTTATTATATTAGTATAGATTATCATCGTTAAAGTCGATGATATGAATCTTTCTCTTCCTACATATATACAAAATTACAATATTCGTACTTTAAACAGTGTCAAATGTAAAATTAAAATAGTCTTTATTATTGTAACGTTTTAAAAGATTAAATTTAAAGTTAACTTCATAATAAAATTTTAAAATATATATATTATTTTACTACTGTGTAATAAATATTGCTTAGACTTCTATGACTTATTATATTCGTACTTATTACACTTTATTATTGCTTTTCTCACAAATGTATTAAAACTTTTCAATATAACTTATTACTTTTGAAAATATTCTTTTCAAAACAGAATTTATATAAATATATACTGTGTATAAGCAATTTTCTTATTCGAGCTATATATTGCTATTGTTAAAAAGCTTCTTTATGTACTTAAGCTACTGGAACTTTGCTTCTTACATTTATGATTTGTCTCCTGTTGAAGGATCTATCGTATTATGTCGTGATGACATGATATACGTCGTCAACAAACGTAGTGTAAATATATCACAACTGGAGATATTTATTGTGGAACGTGTAATAGTGACGTTGTTGTAAAATAAAAATCCGGTTAATTATAAACACCTATTGATGCTGTTCTTCAATAATTTATTTAGTTCTTATTCTAAAACGTTTTACAAAGCTCCATCTTAGAGAAATAAATTCCACTGCGATTAAAACATAAAAGAAAAATATTTCTTTGATAAATATTGTTAATATTTTAATTATTCTAAAAAAAATGGTGTTTAAATCTTCTTTATTACATTAACTTGTAAGGAAATCTCTATGTATTTTCTCCAAATCTTACAGAAATTAAATGTGTCACAAATGGAAAATACGTGAAGGATAAAATATCACAACGAATTGTTAAAGTGAAAATGATCCGAATTAATTCCTTATGCTTGATATGCTCCAATAAATGTGTTAAAGGATAATTTAGCTTTAAATTTATGTTTCGAATTCAGATACAAGGATTAGATTCGACTAAATGTCAATGCTAATGTTGCATTTAACACTTAACTGGCGTAACTATTTATATAATTTTATGCAATTTTGTTTATATAATATTCACTTTATATTTTGAGAAATGTTTTAAATTTTCAGTTTTATTTATTTAATTTAAATAGATATTTAATGAACTATAATAAAACAAAAGTATTTTTAATGGACTGTAGCTATTATTTCTAGTTTCAATATAAATAAAATTATAATAATAAACTTCAAAATTAATTTAATAAACTCAAATAACATGGAAATGATACTTGTATATAAATATCGTTGTTTTCACAAAATAAATATTAATGAACATGCTTTATCTATAGTATTTTATAATTTTAAATCAATGAATCAACAGTTTTTCTTTTTTATATTATTGCATTGAGTTTCTATTATATCTTTGTAATTTTTATATTAAAATTACAAAGGTATAAGACTAGAAAATATAAATTAAAAATCGAAATTATATTTTTGAAAACTTTTCAAGTCGAAATTTAATCATTCGTCGTTATTAAAAGATTTATAAGAAACTTTTAAAACTTTTTTCTTTTAAATTACACGCTAAAGCAACAGCTATTAGGAATTATGGAGCGATGTAATGGAAACAGCAAGACCAAATAACCTTACTTATTCGTAGAACGAAGGTTTCGTGTAATATTCTTACTTCTTTCTATGACCAAAGTAAGAATATTACACGAAATTTAGTTTCGAAAGTGACAGGAGTTGTTTATTAACGCAAAAGTGAAGGGTGAATTGGACAATCATCTCCATTGGCATCGACTATAAAAAAAACTTTTCATTCTGTTTTATAAAATTGAGTAACTTTTATAAAATTCAATATATTAAAATGCTTTTTAATATCATTTTATTAGATTTGCATTTAGTTGACAATAATTTAACTCTGTCTGCTGATTTGACTTGTTCATAGTTACAATGCAATGAATTGAATATGGATAAAATGCTATCCATATCATATTTTAGATAAAATTTAAATATTAATTAACAATATTTTCGATAAATATTAATGTTTATTATCCACTTTACTGTTGTTTCTCTCTGAAATGATCCAAATATATCTAAATAGCTTTTGTTACTCAGATAATTACAAAATGTACTCGTAAATAAGATTTGCGTATCTCTCATGATGTTATTGACACAAAAAAAGGGAGAAACGTGTAATTATAGATGAAAAATAGTGTAAAGCAAGGTAAATTTCGATAATCAATCGATATTTGATAATAGGTTTCAAAAATCTTCACGTTATCAAAAGTTTTTCTTATTTTCTTTTTTATTTTTCACTGTTACATATAAGAGAGGAAAAGTATGGCGATCGGTCAAAAAATTGACCCCTTCACCCAAGATTTTTACATTTTTGGACTCAGAAGACCTTGAAACGTCGAGAAATACAAAAAATTTGGATGTTTTTCTATAAGTATGGATATTATTGTGTCTATGTTTGTTCGCTCGCATATGACACGATTTTGTTCATCCTCTTTGAAGCTTAATAATTCCTGTGCTTTTGGTCGAAAATTTCTGAAAGTTTTCAGGAAGGTTTGTGTATTAAGAGGATTGATGTTATTAAATTTTTGTGGTTAAAGGTCAAGGAAGAGGAGAGCTAAAAGAGTCATGTGTCATATCTCGAATAAGGTTGGAATTAATGAATACTTTACTCGTTATTAGCATTTGCAATTTTTAGACACAAAATTTATAAATATAAAATATTTTATAATCTTAAAGACTGTCATTTTATATTAACCATTTATCTTTAGAATATTTTATTAATGTTCAAATAGCAGTTCAATATATTTTATCTGAATCGGAAATAACTAATTTCCCTAACGGTCAAATTGTTGTTAAAACTTTCGGCAAAGTGAACATCTACAATTGATGAAGAATAAGAGTAAGAACATATGCGAAGAAAGAAAGGCTGTACTTAATAGATAAGAAATGGGTGAAGAAGGAGGGAGAATGAGTCGAAGAAAAGTTGGAAAGATTGGATAGTTGGAGGTTTGAAAGTGGAAGAGGAAGGACATGAGCAGCATCGAGGACTGTTGGATAAGACAAGGGTATACAATAGATTATGCGTACAGAGCAATTTGTATTTACAGAGAAAAAGTAGGCTCATAGGGTACTTTGAGGAGAAGGACAGACGAGTCCACCTTGATAAAAGTGAGCAAAAGAAGGGGTGGCACTGAAAAGAAACAATAGGAAATCCCTTTATGGGAGTCCCTGTTGACCCAGGAGGCGAGCTGTCCGTTAAGTGCCGCTTCGGCTGGTGGTGGAATAGTCCGTTAGTTTCAAGTGCCCCACGAAGGTCTTGAATTCTTGATAGATGATATGGTCCTCTATAAAGGTATATAGTTTGCGGGGCCAAGGATACCATCGTTCCACAATAGCCTTACGAAGGTTTGCACGGTGGCATGAATGAACCGGGCAGATGAAGATTAGATGCATTGGATCTTCGTTCTCATTAATATCACAGTGGCATAAGCCGTTCCCATTCCTCAGGAACCTATAGAGGTAGGCCCTGAAGTTGCCGTGTGCTGTAAGTATTTTGGTAATGACGTGATTGGTGATAAAATGACGGTTGCTGATCCTACGAGAGATGCTGGCGATTAAGTTGTGAGTGAGGCATCCCGTCAGGCTCCCATCCAACTCTTTCTGCCAAGAAGACATTAGAATAGAGTCCAGCTTACTTTGAACCCAAGACAGGGGGGGTCGAGGAGCAGCTACACACAGTGGATAATGAGGAGGCGTTTTTGGTCAGATTGTTCGCCTTGTCATTGCCACTGCTTCCTTGATCTAGTAAAATTTTATATTTACAGTATTCGAGATTTCATATAGGATCATAAACTATTTTTGATTATGGGGAGGCGGCAGTTACGCTTACGAATATGGTAAAGGGCGTCACGACTTTCGCTAATGATATTGATGTTTTTACCGTTGTAACTGGTTATATTATCCTGGATATGCCTGAGGGTGTTAAGGATGGCTATCGACTCTGCTTGGTTGATGGATCAAGACGGATCCAGCCTATAGGCACCTTGCCAGAAGGTTCTCTTCATTGGATCATCGAGGATAACAGCCGCGCCCACTGCCCCTGGAGATTTGGAACCATCAGTGTAGTAGTTTATACCTTGTGGGATGGTGGATTGATAGAGGCATATGTTGGAGCCTGGGTCATTGTCAGGATGATTGGTATGCAAGTCATAGTTAATGTCCAGACCATGGTCCAGAAGGAATTTTACCATGACACTTATGTCTCCAGGGAAGTTAAACTTTTTAATTAAAAACTGCAAATTATATGTAAATACAGTAAAAAGTACATAGTACTCAACAGAATTTCTAACTTAATACATTAACTCTATTGTATAATTTTTGCATTTATGATTGTGTTTGGCAGATTTCTCGCAAATCGAAAACACGGGTTTCGTACATTTATAGTACATTTGCTTTCATTTCAGAATTTCTTACAGAACAAAAGTTCTTGACTAAAATAAAACTATTTTATTTTCTAGAAAATTAAAGCTATAAGGGCAAATTTTATACTTACTTCTTACGTTCCAATTTGGTTTTCTAAAATATTCCTAAAACTAAATTAAGGACTAATAATGGAAGAAACACAAAAACATCTTATACTATTAAATAACAAAATTATTTTTAGATATAGAGAATTGAAGATTTTTTAGTGAATAATAACGAAAGACAATGGAAAATCTTCTATTGTATATTCTATTTTCTACAAAGATTTACAAAATCATTATAATAAAAACTTGTGTTATAAAAAAGTTATAGTTTCTTAGATGTAGTACAGATCAACCGCCGAATTTCCAGCAGATTTTTGATTGCCAGATTAAAGTCTTTATAATAAAAAATGCTTACCTCAATTACTTAATACTGCAGCCTATATACATTACAGTTATAATAAAATTAATAAATAGCTATTAATAGCTAGTATATAATAACTAATATAAGTAGCTATTAATAAGAAAATTATATAAGTTTCTTTTTGATTAAATTGTTTTCGAAACACTGAATATAGGTCAATATTTCTCATACTATTATTAATTGAAAATTAATATAAATTTATTATAATTTGTAATATTTTTTACTAAACTTTTAATAAAATTATAAATTCTTTAATATTTAGGATCATTGAAAATCAATCAATGTTTAGATTCCTCGATGGAAAACAGCTACAAGTTTATCCTAATATAGAAACGTTGTAAGTTAAGTCTCTCATTTATTGCATATTTTTGAGTTAAATTAAATAAATTTTAAATTAATATTATTAATTAATTTAAAATCTATTTTAATAAAACTATTTAATTTATTTCGGTAATTTTAGGACAGTTAAAAACTGTAGCTTAAGTTACATATTCCCGAATGCCTTTAGGTCAACTTGGAAATTAAGACAAATGTACGTATTAAAAATTAATTTACTAAAAATATATAAATTTATTTTTAAAAATTCAATTATTTAAATTTTTTTTATTTAATTAAACAAATTATATAATACTTAAATTATAATTTAATTTTTTAAAATAGAATATTTATGTATTAATTAAAAATTTTGTTTTTTNGACGAGTTTAAAAAAAACTTAAGATAGAGAAGAAACGAATCAGAAATTAATTTATAAATATAAATATTATCGTAAGTATTTTCGTTTTAAAGTAAGAAATTTTATATAAGACTGATCCAAATTGAACTAATGCCAAAAAATTCACGGACAGCATCATTCAGATAACATTTCCGAAATGTTTGCCAAACTTTTTCTAAATTTTCTTTGATATTTTTTACAATATTTTAAAATGCTACTTGCGAAAATATTTAATGTTATCGAGTCTATCCATTTGTCTAAAATGGCGAATTGACGGAGGAGAAAATGTTGATAACCTATGAAATAATATAGTGATTAACATAGTTATATATAAATCGCAGATTGTAGATCTACCCAATAAATTTGTTAGACATGTAATGGTGTGAGATATTTTGAATCTTATTCGTTTTTATTCAAATATACGCATAAATATTGTCAACTTAAATTACAGTATAAAAAACAACTATTAATTTTGTCACATATAAGCATCCAATTTAATTTCTAATATTTAATTATTGCAAAGTTTAATTACCCTTGCAAAGATGTCTCCAAAGAAAACGCCGCAAGAAGACAACCACAAGAGAATAAAAATAACCATAGAAATGAAATGTAAAATCATTAAAAAACGAGAACGAGGTGTGAGCGTGGCTGATCTACCACACACATACAATCGGTCTACATCAACAATTCGCAGTTTCGCACTATCCTCAAGAACAAGGTGAAGATTAAGCAGATAGATGCTTCAAAGAGAATGACAAGAATATCTACGCAACGGTTGCGTATTCTCGACGATGTTGAAAGGTTGCATCTCATATGGATAAACGAAAAGCAATTGCAAGGCGACATCATTTGTGAGAAGGCGAAAGTGGTTTTCGCCGACCTCGTTAAGAAGACGCTAGGATCATCAACGGCCGAAGAAGAAGTATTTAAGGGAAGACGTGGATGGTTCGAGAAGTTTAAGAGAAGAACCGTCATTCATAACATTGTAAGGCGTGGTGAAGCAGCATGCTCCGATACAAAGGCAGAAGAGAACTTCATCGGCGTTTTCAAGAAGCTCGTAGATTCTAAGGATTACCTGACGCAACAGGTTTTNCAAGAATTTCTAAGCAACGGTTACATATTCTCGACGATGTTGAAAGGTGCTTCTCATATGGATAAACGAAAAGCAATTGCAAGGCGACTTAATGACGAGAATATCATTTGTGAGAAGACGAAAGTGATTTTTGCCGATCTCGTTAAGAAGACGCCAGGATCATCAACAGCAGAAGAAGTATTTAGGGAAGCTATGGGTTTGAGAAGTTTAAAAGAAGAACTGGCATCTATAACGTTGTAAGACATGGTAAAGCAGCAAGTTCCGACACAAAAGCAGCAGAGAACTTCCTCCGCGACTTCAAGAAGCTCGTAGATTCTGACGATTACATGTCGCAACAGGTTTTTTTAATTATGACAAAACGGGTCTCTTCTGAAAAATGTTGCCGAAGCGAACCTATATAACAGCAGAGGAGAATGCATTGTCCGTCTACAAGCCAATGAAAGGCCGTCTCAGGCTGCTATTTTGTGCCAATGCAAACCCTAACTTTCAAATTGTCAAATTAAACCGCTGCTTGTTTACCATCCAGAAATTCCATGAGCCTTCAAGAAGTGTAAAGTCCAGAAGAGCAGGCTAAATGTGATATGGAGGTTCAACAACAAAGCTTGCGTGATACGTGACTTTCTTACTGATCGGATCAATGAAGTGTTTGGTCCTTCTGTGAAAAAATATTTGCTTGAGATGAATTTGCCATTCCATGTCTTGCTTGTTATGGACAATGCTCCTGCCCATCCTCCAGGCCTACAAGAGGACCTCCTTAAAGAATTTAAATTTATCAAGATCCAGTTTCTGCCTCCCAACACCACTCCGTTACTCTAGCCTATGGGCCAGCAGGTTATTTATAACTTTAAGAAGCTCTACACTAAGGCACTTTTCGAACATTGGTTTGAGGTGACTGAAGGGACCAATCCCACTCTCAGAGAGTTTTGGAAATATCACTTCCATATCGTTGTTTGCCTCAAGATGATCGAAAAGACATGGGAAGGTGCTACCGAGAGAACCCTCACTTCTGCCTGGAAGAAGCTTTGACCGGAGAGCCAAATGTGACCGAATGTGACTTTGAGGGGTTTGAGACAGTACCTGTGGAGCCTGTAGTCAACGAGATTGTGTCTTTGGCCAAGATCATGAAACTGTAGGTGGATAACAATGATATTAATAAGCTTGTGGAAGAGCACAGCCAAGAGCTGACCACCGAAAGAGCTTATGGAATTGCGTTGTTTATTACAGCAAGACGTTGTGGAGGAGAGTTTGTCAGAGGAGGTAACAGCAAAGCATCAATCTTCTGGCGCAATAAGAGAAATTCTGAAAGCATGGAAAACTGTTATATCGTATATTGAGAAGAATTACTCTAATAAGGCAATGGCTATACCCGCTACAAATTTATTTAATGATAATGCTGTGTCGCATTTTCACCAAATTTTGAAGCGTCGGCAAAAACAAATATTTCTAGACAGCTTTATAGTAAAGAAGAATTAGATATATACTGTATCATAAATAATAAACTAATTATTTCGATTTATTTTTGTTTTCTGCAAATCAAACTCGCAATCCAGGTTGGTTCATTCCGCGCTACAAAAATAGATGATGATGATTCGCGCTCCTTAACAATGCATATTGTATAATTTTCTTTGAATAAACATTACACATAAAAGTAAGCAAGATTCCACTGTACAATAACCCAATTTTAAAAAAAGTTACCAAAAACTACCTTTATATATAATTATTTAAATAATTATTGTTGTGAACATTAAGTATGCAAATAATTATTAATTTTTTGTACTATAGAATCTCCGAAAAAAGAAAGGCCACGAGATTCCTCGGTTTATATCTAATTGAAAACTAACCTATGATGCATTGTATATGCCATACGTAGAGCAATAAATTTGATTAGATTACGATAACTAAAATTTTGAATATAAATTTTCTAATGTTAAAATAAATCATCATTTATTATTTCACTGTACAGTACATTAATTTTTAAAGCAATTTTTTCTCTCTGCATCGATCCTATCAGGAATGTCCTAAGAGAATTTTTAAGATTTCTGTCAAGTCATACTAATCCAAATAGTAAAAAATTTATTCCAAATTATAATTTATAATATAGAAAAATATTTGAATAAGTTAAAATTTGAACAAAAACTTAAAGAAATTTAAATTTTTACATAAATAAAAAAAACCATACAATAGATATCACGCTTCAATAGACCTTCCCTGTTATAATGTTAATTTCTCTCTCATATACCAATCTTTCTCTGCAAAAAAATAAATTTTCAAAGCACAATTTTTTTTATTTCTATTCAAAAGAAGTTACCTTTAAATTATTTAACACCTTATTTTAAATTCTTTCCTTAATGCTGCTTCAATGTAAATTGTTTAAAATTTATTTTCACAACAGAAAAATTCAATTCATTTTACCTAAAAAAGAAAAAATGTTCTTACAGATTCGTTTTTCGATACGATTGGAAATCGCATCTCTTTCTTCTTATTGATTTTAGAAAAAAATATATTTTTCTTTATTAAANCAGTCAGAATCTACTCTGTATACACCACAATAGTGATTAATGCTATTAAATTTTGGTGGTTAAAGGTCGAGGGGATGAAGAGATGGAGGGAATCGTGTGTCATACATAAAACTTAATTTGAAAGTTTAAATAATAAAATAATGAACAATTTTTGATATTAAGATGAAAATTAAAGAAAAATCATTAATAGTATTTATAGAACCCAGACACAATCGTTTCTAAGCTGAAAGTCTAAAGATTAGAGAGGTAAGATAATGACAATCAACGGTAATTACAGAATATAATAGAGTATAAGTATTAAAAGCAATATTTATATTATAAAGTCTGATTAATGTTTTGAAAAAATAACATATTAGAATAATAATGCCGGAAAAATAGTGGAATTATAAGAAAATGTGTAGAATAAAACAATAAAAAATGTATGACTGAAGATCATAGAAGCTTATTAGTAGTGTGAAACACGATAGAGAAGCAAGGTTGATAATAGATTACACGGAAATAGACAGGACACTTAAGATATATGAGGGAAATTGGAGGAGGGAAAGTAGTTTTAAAAAATATGTAATATGATTAAGAACAATACAGAGCCGATTCTCAATATATTATTCTTAAAAAAGGAATTTTACGTTCTCACGACAGTTAAAATGATTGAAAATGAGATGGAAGGTCTCGAAAACGTTTAGTTATAAATAATTTTGGGCGTCGTAAAAAATGTTTTATATTGATTTAAATATTTAGTTTTACTATGCTATCAACATTTAAATAAAATATAAGTATTACTTTTCATTTGAAAGTCTACTTAAGTACCTGACGTTTAAAAATAATATTACACTGATTAATTTATGCCTGTTATCAAAGAAAACTTTTCTGTTAATTATTTATATTTTCAAATGCAAAAATTAATCGTTTGTAAAAGGATAAAATTATTTTAAATGCCGAAAGTTTTGATTTATTGAGTAACTTTTATTCTTTCAGAACAATAGATTCCAATCCATTGGTGTGTAATTGTAGTGTCGCATGGATAAAGAACAATTTAAACCGAGAAAAAACGAAGAATATATTTGGACGTTATGGTAATAAACTGACTTGCGTCGAACATAATGACACTAACTTAATAATTAATCTTTCTCTACCAGAATGCGGTAAATATCAGTTTAAATTATCTGTTTAATTATTTATAAATAAATAATTTATTTGTTTAATACACTTTTTACGTTGTTAGATGAAAACTCCTTATGTTAAAAAATTCAATATAATAAAATCGTCAAGTTAATTTAAATAATTATATTTTTAAAGAGTTCCATTCTAAACTATATTTTTTGTGTACATTTTTTACATTTAAGTTAATTTTCTTAAATTAAGAATTTAAAAATATTTATTTGCAAAGTGAATTTAATTTTTAAATTAGTGTAGTTTATTAAATTTTCATTTTCAAATACCAGTTTTATCTTTTACCTCCTAAATGAAAAAAAAAAAAAAATAATAATAATCAAACTCTTAAAGTAATGAACTTAAAAGCAGGACGATAATTTAGTTTGAATTCACTTTTACTTTTTAGTAAAACAAAATAGTAAAAAATTTCGTCGCAATACTCGCAATTTTGTCACAGAACTCACAATTTCGTCACAGTACTCACAATTTTGTCACAGAATTTACAATTTCGTCACAGTACTCACAATTTCGTCCTTCTTACATCTCAAAGTCATATTGAGGGATCGAACTTTTTAGTTTTTCAGATTTATACACAGGTTTTTAAACGTTAGTATTCGAACGCTTAATTGTAATTGTGACATGTCAGACTGTGTTATACACTAAATTATTTTGATGTTCGGTTATAAGTAAATCAATTAAATTAGTTTTTGTTTATGATTAAAATTCGTTAATTACGGCTGTCATTTTTATGAGCAAGATAATTTAATTATTATTTCTCTAATTGAACTCATACGTCGTTGACTAAGAAGTTAATTAATCTTTCTCATTAAGACATAACGAAATGTTCGGTATCATAAGATCAATATGATTAGAACATATTATAATTTTTTTCAATTATAATTAAAAAATGATACAAATACATGAAAAAATAAAATGAAATTATCGAATTACTAAATATATTTGAAGTGGAAATATATTACTTAATGAATTAATTATATCCAAACGAAGTTTATTTATTATTAAATAAAATATTTTTAATTAAATAATCAAATTTAATTTTTATACTTATCTAATAATAATGTTAATAAATTATTTATTATTTTAAAAAAGTATTATCTGAGATTCCATAGATTATATGCAGAACTTTGTAAAGATAGAAGAAGTGAGACGTGCTGACATAAAAAAAGTTTAATTCATTTCTAATATCATGACCAGTCGTGATCTCTTTACACACACCTACACACATCTACACTCATCAATACAGCAAGAAATATCACGACGTACAGTATCAACAAGCCGTACTATATCAACAAGAAAAAGACAATAGACATCGTATTAGGTTACATAGTAAAATTATTACAACAGGGAAAGTAACGTGAATTTTTCTTTATAAAAGGAAAAAAAATCTATCAGTCAGAATCTACTCTGTATACACCACAATAGTGGAAATTTTTACAATTGTTAGGTTTTTTTTAATAAAAGTTTTCATTAAACTTAATTAAAATTTACATTGATTTTTTTTCAGATTTACTTACTTTTTTTATGTTGTTTTTATAATTTTAAAAACATTAATTTTCGAGTTAAGGAAAAAAACTAATTTCTAGAATAAAAATTTATTTATTCCAAAAACATAAATAATAAAGTAGGTGTATAATCTTAATAAAATCATATAAAAATTTATCGGAAAAGAACACAAATAGGTAAACAATCTAATAAATATTTTCTAATTTTCCATCATATAATAGTGTCAGATAAGAAACAAAACTCCTGCTTTGTTCTTAGTTTTATACCTTAAGATAGCAATCTTTCTATACATTAAAAATAATTTTGTTGACAGGTGTTTTTAAAGCATTTTAATTAAATTAAGTATTTACACCATAAAAATTTCTGTTTGATGTATTTTTAAATACATTGGAAATGTATCAACCAGGAGATTGTTTTTTGAAAACACTTAATATTTAATATCGCTAATATTTTATCAAAATGTATTTATTTTCTAAAATTTAACTTGATAATAAAGTACAGTAGATCCCCCTATAAGACGGTAGATACGTTCCGTTCTTTATGAATCCGATTTTGTAGGAATCACAGCCAATCACAGCCCGACACGTGTCAAGTTTACGGACTACGGCTGTTTGAAATGTTTTCTTCCATAAAATTAATCGATTCTAGACTAATCCGACTCAAAATTTCCAAAATACGTATATTTTTTTTTGGAAATAATCCGTATAAACTACGCTATTAACAAAAAATTGTAGGATTACTTACCGAGTTTGCTCAAGCTTGTTTTCGTCGCGGAACAGCTCAGCAAACCGCGGCCGCGATTTCTGATGTTATTTTTCTGCGAAAACTTCGCTGAACTTTGGAGACATCATTAATATAAATAATTTTTATCGCCGTTGAATAAGAAATGTTTCTTTCACAAGAAATGTATAAAATTACAGTACTGTATTAGACTTACGGTACCTAATTTAAATACTGTACAGACGATAGTTCGCCTAAACTCTCCGTAGCGTGGCGCCAGGCGGCGGAAAATATATATATATAATTATAATAAAGTTACAATAAATTAAGTTAATATATAATTATATATACAGTACCTAATTTATATATAATTTATATATAATTATATGTACAGACGAAACTAAACTCAATTTACCCGCCTAAACTGTCCGTAGCGTGGCGGTGGACGGCGGGAAAATAGTTCGGTTGCCCGATGACGTTTTACGTAATTATAGGAGATTTTTACCATTGTGTACGGATACCGCCACAATTTTTTTGTTGTCTTATAAAAATCGTAATTATAGGAACCAGTCTTATAGGGGGATCTACTGTATTACAAATATTTTATTATTAAGTAGAAAAACTGCCAATTTGGATGATTTGCAACGAAGTAAACAGTGTAATCGAAATAAATAATAAAATACCATACTGTAATAGTGCTGGACATAAATATTGACGCCTTTACAAAATGCCCATTACAAGCAGACTACTAGGCACATTAAAACTCTGAATGTCCTCAAACCAATACAGTACTAACTTTATTCGGATAGATTGAATGGATATTGGTACGATTTAAAAAATTAACCTATGTGTTTCCTAAGCTTACCTTTGTGGAGGTAATGTGAATGATATGGAGACATTTAGCGATGTAGAAAAATTACCTTTAACTTTTGTTTCATCAAAAATGAACGGTTCAGATTATCAATCGACATTTGCTGATCATCTGTCATTTTTTCAATAACACTATCACATCTCCTTTATAATTCATGCAAGAGTATTCTAGTCCGTAGTACACTGGTGTGTATTACGAATAGAATAACGATATTGATGTTCTAATCGGCCAGAATGCTTCCCATGGAAAACCTCTGAGAGAATTCTCAGAAACATCAGAAACCTTCAAACTGTTTTCGTACATTATGGTTTACAGTAACGTTATTTCTTTCTTTTTTCTTTGTTTTCTATTACGACAGAACAAAGAAAGAGACAGAAATAATGTTACTGTAAATCGTAATGTACGAAAAGAATTTTAATGTCACAAAATACTACATTGAATGTAAAAATAACTAGAAACTTCTTAAAAAATTGGAATGAAGAGAAGAAAAAAAATGCCCGATATACCTATCCTTATATGAAAGAGTACCTTTTATTTAGTGTGGCTTCCGAAAAATCGATTACATTAATTTTATGGAATATACAATAAAGAAAATGAATGGAAAAAGAAAAACAATATATACTGACATTAAGCCCAATCTTTCTAAAAGAGATTCAGATATGGTATCAGTTTTTCAATTACCTTAAGATAGAAAAAAACCTTTCGATACATGACAAGTATGTCAGCGTTTATATAATTTATATTTGTTCCTTGTGTACAAAGCAGCTCTTGTGTTTCACTGCCAGGTGTAAAGTTTAAAGTTTTAATTAAAATGTTTGTTACGTACGAGTACACTATCTTGGCTATTTGGTCAATATAGGTACAGTACATTTTACAGCGTTGTATGTACAGTACTGTACGTACAGTATGTGTGTACAGTACGTATAATGTTGGTGTTTGCACAACATCCTGTTTCGGAGAACGTTAGGTGACGTATGACAATATTTTCTTTTGGATCTAGTATAGGTGCTTGGAAATCGAGTTCTTCGCCACGGATTTTATAAGAGTCTAATTAATAATCAACATTTATTTCACACAAGTAATCTAATCTAATGAATCTAATCTATCACATCTAATGAATCTTCCAGTTTATCTAATTTGTTTTTTGTTATCTGTTAATTCTCTGTCTCTCCTTATCTTCTTTCAACGTTCTCTATTTATACCCCAAACTGGGGTCCCGTGACTAATCTGGTTCGGACAGCGATACTTACTTTTGTGTCAACGTCCATCAAAAGTCGGGTTACTGTCAAAGGCGTCAGACCTCTTTTGTGTTTTAACTTAGTGGAAATTGATTCAGACACAAGGTAATATCTCCTTGTATTAGGGTTATTTAGATATTATAAATATTTTATAATAAATTATAATTCATATAGGGGAGACCGGGGCAAGATCGGCATGTTAAGCTTTACTTAAATTTTGTGTAATAAATACTGCTGTAAACTGAAAAAAAAGCTTTGCATATTGTCTATTGGAATGTTACCTTACTATAGAACTGGTTAAAATCAGTTTGGAAATAAAAATAATTAAAATAATTACAACTTTACAAGAAGAGAAAAGTTGCCGATCTTGCCCCGCTAGTCATGATTTCGAAACATTAAGTACAACCCTGAGAACAGAATGCCAAGCCTCGATCTGGCCACGTGAATAAGTTGAAGTTACATCCTTCTAACAGGAAAAGTAACTTTCGTTATCATGGAATTATAACAAAACCTGCCAATTCAATATAAATGGAAAAAAAATATTATATGGAATTCAACGAAAATGAAAATTTGCTTGATAATTCAACTACGCTTGTTGGAGAACAATAAAAACACTACACTCAACAAGCCACCAGTAAAACTCAACTGCCTAACCTATAACCAAAGTCTCCTTTTAATTTGTTTTTAAAAAAAAAGCGCTTGACAAACTTGCCCCGCATGCCGAAGTTGCCCCGGTCTCCCCTAATATTAAGGACTTTAGATTTAAAGCCAGATGACAAATTATTTGGTCGAAGTTTGTGAACGAGAGAAGCTTTACTGACAAGTGCGATCTAATCAGTCCTATACAACTAAGTAACAGATTTATTAGAGGAGTTTCCTTATATCACAAATTTCGTTAGATTCAAAGAGCAAACTTCGAAACTTCGTATTTTTACTATCAGCACAACTGGAAAATTGAATAAATAAATAAGGATGATCGAAAGCAAGAAGATGAGAAATATACTGGAACGTATAAGATGAACGAGAGCAAACTTATCTGACAAAGGGACCTCCGAGAAATCAGAGGTTAGATCGAAGTCAACAAGAATTCATCTTCTCTACTTCTAGATTCTAGTTCACTTCAATTACGGTGATGCCTATATTTGACAGTAATAGAACTGACTTTATAAAGAGCCTTACATAGGACTTTTCCATACAATATACTTTAATTCATATTTATTTATATACTATAAAATATATAAAATTTATGTAAAAAACGTAAATACACAAACTTTTACTACATTAAGAAATTTAAAAACAAAATTTTTGTTTAATTTTATTAGATTTAAGAATTCTCAGAAACATCAGAAACCTTCAAACTGTTTTCGTACATTATGGTTTACAGTAACGTTATTTCTTTCTTTTTTCTTTGTTTTCTATTACGACAGAACAAAGAAAGAGACAGAAATAATGTTACTGTAAATCGTAATGTACGAAAAGAATTTTAATGTCACAAAATACTACATTGAATGTAAAAATAACTAGAAACTTCTTAAAAAATTGGAATGAAGAGAAGAAAAAAAATGCCCGATATACCTATCCTTATATGAAAGAGTACCTTTTATTTAGTGTGGCTTCCGAAAAATCGATTACATTAATTTTATGGAATATACAATAAAGAAAATGAATGGAAAAAGAAAAACAATATATACTGACATTAAGCCCAATCTTTCTAAAAGAGATTCAGATATGGTATCAGTTTTTCAATTACCTTAAGATAGAAAAAAACCTTTCGATACATGACAAGTATGTCAGCGTTTATATAATTTATATTTGTTCCTTGTGTACAAAGCAGCTCTTGTGTTTCACTGCCAGGTGTAAAGTTTAAAGTTTTAATTAAAATGTTTGTTACGTACGAGTACACTATCTTGGCTATTTGGTCAATATAGGTACAGTACATTTTACAGCGTTGTATGTACAGTACTGTACGTACAGTATGTGTGTACAGTACGTATAATGTTGGTGTTTGCACAACATCCTGTTTCGGAGAACGTTAGGTGACGTATGACAATATTTTCTTTTGGATCTAGTATAGGTGCTTGGAAATCGAGTTCTTCGCCACGGATTTTATAAGAGTCTAATTAATAATCAACATTTATTTCACACAAGTAATCTAATCTAATGAATCTAATCTATCACATCTAATGAATCTTCCAGTTTATCTAATTTGTTTTTTGTTATCTGTTAATTCTCTGTCTCTCCTTATCTTCTTTCAACGTTCTCTATTTATACCCCAAACTGGGGTCCCGTGACTAATCTGGTTCGGACAGCGATACTTACTTTTGTGTCAACGTCCATCAAAAGTCGGGTTACTGTCAAAGGCGTCAGACCTCTTTTGTGTTTTAACTTAGTGGAAATTGATTCAGACACAAGGTAATATCTCCTTGTATTAGGGTTATTTAGATATTATAAATATTTTATAATAAATTATAATTCATATAGGGGAGACCGGGGCAAGATCGGCATGTTAAGCTTTACTTAAATTTTGTGTAATAAATACTGCTGTAAACTGAAAAAAAAGCTTTGCATATTGTCTATTGGAATGTTACCTTACTATAGAACTGGTTAAAATCAGTTTGGAAATAAAAATAATTAAAATAATTACAA
>NW_019384375.1:118050-142276 GCF_000671375.1 Centruroides sculpturatus
AGTTTCAACTGCTTTTTATTTTATAAAATCCGTCTTCTTGCGCCACCAGAGGGCCTTTTAAACAATAGGTAGTCTGTTAGCGCTGGTCAGTAGTAGTCCAAATTCAATACGAACGTTTGTTTCTTGAAAATTTTATCACGATTTAAATA
The DNA here is from genome assembly GCF_000671375.1 of Centruroides sculpturatus. Classification (NCBI taxonomy): domain Eukaryota; kingdom Metazoa; phylum Arthropoda; class Arachnida; order Scorpiones; family Buthidae; genus Centruroides; species Centruroides sculpturatus. The sequence continues at coordinate 118,200 of NW_019384375.1, forward strand.
CAGTATTTACTTTTAATATTACCGATATGTCATCGAAAAGAAAACGTGTTGTATTATCATTAAAAGACAAAGTATTTGTTTCGATTATCCGGATTTTTCCTTATCCGGACTACCTTCATCCTCAATTAGTCCGGATAATCGAGGTTCTACTGTATCACAATTAGATTTATTCTTACAATTTAGAAATAAATTCGTGGAAAATATAAATTATAAAATTCCAAAAAATAAAACTTAAATTTGAATATTTTAAGTAATTATCAAGAAACATAAATCATACTATTTGATTAAACATTAATTTACTTCAAACGAATCGTGGAATCGAAAATTTTTATTTAATTAATATTGCCGAAAATTAATTATTTAAAATAATCAACAATAATTTTAATTAAACTAAAATAGTTAATATATATTTAAAATTAATGATTTTAATATTCATTTAAAATAAGCTATTATTTTTAGATGTTTATAATATAATTTTTAATAATTTAATAAATGAATAAATTCCGAGATAAAATTAATTTATTTATAATAGAACAAGTAAATTTATATGTTTTATTATATTGTTTCTTTTCCTGTTTATAAAGATATGACTTTTATCTTTTTAGAGCTTCCAACAGCCAAAGTAATACCAAAACGTTTAGAAATAAACGAAAGTCAATCGACAGAGATGTTGTGTATTGGAGAAGGTAAACCTACCCCCGAGGTACATTGGAATGTATCAGCTTTGTCTTCTAACTATACTATAGAATATCTGACAGAGAATTTAACAAAAAACGAAGCGGCTCAGATAGTGAGAATTAGCGAAGTGAGGAGGGAAGATTTCGGATGGTTGAAATGTATAGTCGAAAACGCCGTTGGTACACAAAACGATGCAGTTCGCTTAATTATCAACGGTAAATTTATATTATTCTAAATGATATATAATATAATCATAATTAATTATTTATCAGAAAAGTGCATTTGTTAATGTAAGTCGAACGGCACTAATTATTAATTAATATAGCGACATTGTAAATGAACGAATAAATTTTTGACTTGTTTACTGCAAATTAAATATGGGTAAAAAAATCCTTCTCCGTTACTAACAGGTAAAATCGATCAAGGACATTTCGAATTGATAAAAGTAACCTTTAATGAGACTAGACGTTCATTTGCTTATTGCTTATTGAACTGTAATTCACTGTCGTTGATTAATATTCCTCGTGTATTAATGGAATATATCCATTATTCGTTCCAAGTTCGTAGGAAATAAACGTACTGTAATGCGACGATAATTTTTATTTGAGGGTAATTGCCATAAAAAAAATCCAAATACATTAAAAGCTTCAGAAGATATTACTTTTTTTCCAATTGTATTTATTAATATGATCGACTCTTTAGACTAAGCTTTATTCAATTCAACAGCTTTAGCTATAGACATATTATATTAAATTTAATAGTAATAATAATAATATTTAAAAGAACACGTCAATTTTTATTTATTTAGACANAAAATAAATTTAATTTATAGTACAGTATATATTAATATTAATAAGTGCCTACTATTTCAATTCACATACTTTGCACAAAGGACAAGGGCCTCGCAAAGATCTGCCGCCCAGGGCCTCGCAATGGATAAGGCCGCCGCTGCGTAGAATTTTTAAAAATAATTAGTAAGACGTCACCTCTTTTTCTCTGGAGATTTATATTAATCTACTTGTAACGATATACACTTATTAAAATATTTCAAAGGCATAAATTAGCATCTATATACAATAGTAGAATATTAAAAGGTATAGAGAAAATTATAAAAATAAATAACTTTTCTTATAGTTTTCTTACAAGACAAAAAAAATTAAGAGATTAGAGAGATTGGAATTTGAAAATATGAAAGTATTAGGAATTTTCTGCTTTAGTTTCTCTACATTAAGAACACTTAATGATAAATATTTCACTATAGTTGCATTTTATTCGCAATTGAAGATTTACTTTTTGGTTTTTATCAACACTAAAGTATGAAAACTGTTTGTTTTACTGTAATATACAAATATATGGGTGCTAAAAGAAATTAAGGATTTCTGCAGTATATATTATTCTCTATCTAAATGTTAACAATAATAATTTCTGTCCATCTATCATTGGTGTAAGAAAGCAAATCAGAACGTTATACGATTGTAACGATCTATTGTATTAAATATGAATTACTTTCCGCTTTAATTAACAAAGGCCAACATGCGTACGATTAATATAACCTCATAACCTGCACATAGAGAACTTTTTATTCATTTATCAAAAGCATTTGCTCAGAAGCACAAGATAATCATTATTCATACTAAACAGAAGAAATGTTCCGCTTCTACCTTATGCTTATTATCATTTCCTTCTTTTTTATTCATACGGGTCATTGAATCATATAATTTAAAAGCATGTTAAACCAATTTAAAATGTTTAGAAATAAATTTAATAATTAACTGAAAAGGGTACTAATTGTAATAATAATCACTTCAGCAGTACTGTACATTTAGTATTATTTGTTAGCCTTTTGTAGCAATGTTTCATTAATCAAACGTTCTTATAATATTTATGAAACTCGACATCTGTACGCAAGGAAGTATTCGCTGGGTATCTATTGGGTATCTAGACTATCTTCATATTGATTTTCTTCAATTCCATGAGATAATTGTCCAGTGTCTTCTTCAGTAACAATTTGGTAACTTTTTGATAATGTTATTATAGCAGACACTGGAATTTCCTTGCCAATCGTCAATGTTTTTAAACTTTTCTTTTGACATGTCTTCTTCAACACACACAACTTCATTTGCAGATGACTCCGCGCCTATTATTATTACTGTTTTAAGAAACTACCCCTTTCTTAAACAATTTTCAACCATTTACTTATCAGACACTTGATCTACTGCCAAAAGGAGTAGTGCGTCAAGTTGGGGGGATTTTTTTTAGCAATAAAAATCATATTGGTTTATCTTTGACTATTATTTAATTCTTCAAAATTTCTTGTATACGTTTCACTCCTGTAGTATTGCTTTTAAATTAGTCGCTTGGACGAATTAGTGGTGTCATATTTGCAGAAAAATAGTATTTTAATGTTTTTAATTAATGACATATTATTAACTCACGAATATGCTGTATAATTGTCTATCAATAAAATAATCTTTTGTTTCAAATTAATCTCCTATTTAACTAATCAGTCTTTGAAAGTGACAGATGTTATTTAGGCTTTTGCATTTCAACGGTAATTCGCTAGTAAATATATCTACATACATCAAAGTTTTTACTTTTTTTCGATCACTAGAAGTGTTTTTTCCCTTGCATTTTTTTTACTCTTTCTGTCCTGCGGGCACTAATAGGGCCTTTTATTAAGTTCCTCTTAGGTTCGGGTTCCAGTCACTGCCAAGCCAAGTTCACTTTACAGTGGGTCTGGTCTGATAGTGACCAAGTATTGTAAAGAGACCGGATAGTGAAAGACGGAGTACGACATATCAGTGACAAACTATCCTCAGAAAAATTCCTCGGGAATTTCGACTCCCCCCTGTAATTTAAATCGTCAAAATAATTTTTATTTTAATTCTGTAAATTAAACTGATGTAAAGTTTATTTATGTCAGTCTGACGAAACACGTCATTTATATAATTTAAACATTCATATTTTTATTTGGATAGCTACATTATGAATAATCTCTAGAAAAGTTTTGTTCTTGGTTCATAACTGTCAATGGAAGATAGGGGCTAGTTGCATCAGGATATATAATAGCATATGCAGTTTAAAAATCAAAAAGTGTTAAAGCTACATCGTGGTAGTTTGTGTAATTACTTTCTGTGTGAAAAGTTTCAGCGTGACGGGAGACAAAGGCATATTGTATAAGAAATACACAAGAAGGGGGTATAATTGGCTTTCATACGTTTGCAAGTGTTGATGAGAAAAAGCCATTGAAAATATAACTTATTTTCAATGCTAGGTCTTGCTTCAATGCTCATAGCTTGCTAGACTGGCACATTGCATCACCTACACGGGGGGCATCCTAATGCCCTCGAGTAGGTGATGCAATGTGCAATCTCTGCATTAGGATGGTTTTGCAATGTGTAAAAATAAATGTATAAAATAAGCAAACCAAAGCGGTTACGCTCTATGATTATTTGAAAATTGACGATATAAATTAATTAGATGCTGTGATGATAAAAGTTTATTGATACCATCGATGTATATTTTAATTTTTAAGAAGTCCACTGTTGCCATTCAGGAATAATAAAACTTTTAGCATTTGTTTAATGTTAACTATAATTTTACTAATTTCTTCTGTATGGTTATTTTCTGGCAGGGCGTAATGAGGACTTATAATACGAAAACAGACTGTGGCAATATTCTAGATGATACCATGCTTGCAGCAGCAAATAAGTTAAATTAATTTATTCACTTGAATATAATCAATGTCTAATTCTCGTATATTCTGAGATATTCTGCGTGTTATTAGATACAGGGTGAGGCAGCCGAATGGCGATGCAGTTTAGGTGGCAGTCTACCGCTTTAGGATACCCGGGATCGAATCCGGAAAAACGGGTCGAAAAACCTCAGAAATTTTTCGGGATGGTCTGTTTGTCTACGTAGGCCCCCTCTCTAGCCACCGGCCGAACACATAATGGGTTTGCTAAAAAAAAGGCCGTCTTAGTACCTACAGGTCGAGAAGAGTTTTTAAAAATGCTAGAGAGTGATTTTGAATGTAGTCTTTATCTTATGCAATACAAATTAACTAAGATTTCAATTATAACTTTTATTGAGATTGAAGATTTGTGATCTTCTTGTTCTATTTTATCATCAATAATTATAATAAAAATATTTAATTTATATCCGATTGTTTAATGAGAAAGTATAATAGGTTATGAAAAGGTATTGTTAATGGTTCAATAAAACGCAAGATTTGAATTTATTCATCAAAATTTATTTCCTCCCCTTCAAAGTAATTTCTTCCCACTGCAATGAACTTATGTCAACGTTTTCGTTGAAACCCCTTCAGGACTCGCAGCGAGCTTTGTTTTATGGCATTAATCGGATCAGAACCGTGATCACAAAGCGGAAATTTTAGTCGAGGAAACAGGAAAAAGTCACACGATTCAATGTCAGGTGAATACGACGTTTGCGGAACCGTATTCCTTGATTTTTTTTTGCCAAAAATTAACCAACAAGAGAATCGTATGCAAAATCTTTGAGTTTTCTCGCCACAAATTAGGTCATTCACTACGAATTGCTTCATGCAAACGATGCAAAACGCTCAAATAATATTCTTTGTTGACAGCTTGGCCAGTCGGAAAGAATTTGTAATATATAATACAATGACAATAAAAGAAAATAGTCAACACGACCCTGATTTGTGACTGACTGACGTGGTCTTTTCGGTCTTGCTTCATCTTTCGAGCGCCATTCACGCATTCGACGCGCTAAATTATCTTTTAAAATTACTTGACAAGATCCAAATGATACTGGAACATGTTCAATAATGTCCTTAATTGTTAAACGACAGTTATTAGACACCAAATCGAACGATGCGACGTGTTGTTCATCAATTGAAGTTCATCACTCTATCAAAGAGCATGGTTCGTCTTCAACTATTCTCTGCTTTCCTCGAACATCTTGTACCATTCGAAAACTCTTGTTTTTGATAGACAATCGTTACCAAAGACTTTTTGTAACATTTCCAACGTTTTTGTAGCAGTAATTCCCATTGAGATAACATGAAACGACGACAGTGCTATCTTTCACTAGCTCAGTTTAAACGAATTATTCTGGATATTTTTGATCCAGTAATCTTATACATTGATCTTATAAATAAGTGTTTTCGCATCAAAACATTTCAAAATAAAAGTTTTATTTAGTTTATTTTAATACAGGCTATTTTAAATCGATTTTGCTAAAATAATAATAATAATAATAATAATAATAATAATAAAACTGGTAGAGAAAACAAGTAAGGATGATATTCGGTCGAGGATTTCTGCGACAATCCGATTTAATGACGTTACTATGCAGACATTTGGCAATAACAACATGTATGGAAATTGCGAGTAAACATTTAGGATATTATTTTAGTCGATTCGCTTTACAGATTGCAAAGAAACTTCTCTGTTATCGCTAACAAGAACGTGTAAGATGATATTATAGTCGAGCCATTCAGTCATTCGACTCGCACAGTTATTCTCCACTCGGCGATGTTGAAAATAATAATAAAAGTTTTTCTTAAATTTAAATCCGATATTTACTACTGTATATGGTTTCTCTCGGTATTAAAAAATTTTTTCGAAAAATTATTCAAATTATTTTATATTTTCGTCAATGTTTATCATTTTTATTTTTATATAGTTTAAGTTTCTTTATTACTGGATTAAAATATCATTGTGTTTATTAACCTCGCATACTTTTCTTTTTTAATTTGGTAATTATATATCAATTTCCTTTTAAAAATTATATATTTATTCTATAAAATTTCATTTTTGAAGATTTAGGGAGTGATTTTATATGGTTATAGTGTTTCTGTACCCATATAAAATCACTCAAAAATCAAATATTAACTTAAAATAAAAAGTTAATTGTGAAGCGTTGAATTTTGTCAAGCTAATTACACTAAAAGGAAAAGATCTTTATAAGAATATAAAGGCCTTTTTCCTTTATAAATATCTTTATATTTTTAAGTATAAGATTCTATAATATACAGTAGACACCCTATAACGCTGTAGATAATTCCGTTTTATACGAATTCCATGTTGTACGAGTCACCTAGATTTTACAAATACGTGTGCCGGGCTGTGAACGGCTCACGTATTTGTAAAATCTAGGTGACTCGTACAACATGGAATTCGTATAAAACGGAATTATCTACAGCGTTATAGGGTGTCTACTGTATATTATAGAATCTTATACTTAAAAATATAAAGATATTTATAAAGGAAAAAGGCCTTTATATTCTTATAAAGATCTTTTCCTTTTAGTGTAATTAGCTTGACAAAATTCAACGCTTCACAATTAACTTTTTATTTTAAGTTAATATTTGATTTTTGAGTGATTTTATATGGGTACAGAAACACTATAACCATATAAAATCACTCCCTAAATCTTCAAAAATGAAATTTTATAGAATAAATATATAATTTTTAAAAGGAAATTGATATATAATTACCAAATTAAAAAAGAAAAGTATGCGAGGTTAATAAACACAATGATATTTTAATCCAGTAATAAAGAAACTTAAACTATATAAAAATAAAAATGATAAACATTGACGAAAATATAAAATAATTTGAATAATTTTTCGAAAAATTTTTTTAATACCGAGAGAAACCATATACAGTAGTAAATATCGGATTTAAATTTAAGAAAAACTTTTATTATTATTTTCAACATCGCCGAGTGGAGAATAACTGTGCGAGTCGAATGACTGAATGGCTCGACTATAATATCATCTTACACGTTCTTGTTAGCGATAACAGAGAAGTTTCTTTGCAATCTGTAAAGCGAATCGACTAAAATAATATCCTAAATGTTTACTCGCAATTNCGTTTGTTTCTTGAAAATTTTATCACGATTTAAATACAGTATTTACTTTTAATATTACCGATATGTCATCGAAAAGAAAACGTGTTGTATTATCATTAAAAGACAAAGTATTTGTTTCGATTATCCGGATTTTTCCTTATCCGGACTACCTTCATCCTCAATTAGTCCGGATAATCGAGGTTCTACTGTATCACAATTAGATTTATTCTTACAATTTAGAAATAAATTCGTGGAAAATATAAATTATAAAATTCCAAAAAATAAAACTTAAATTTGAATATTTTAAGTAATTATCAAGAAACATAAATCATACTATTTGATTAAACATTAATTTACTTCAAACGAATCGTGGAATCGAAAATTTTTATTTAATTAATATTGCCGAAAATTAATTATTTAAAATAATCAACAATAATTTTAATTAAACTAAAATAGTTAATATATATTTAAAATTAATGATTTTAATATTCATTTAAAATAAGCTATTATTTTTAGATGTTTATAATATAATTTTTAATAATTTAATAAATGAATAAATTCCGAGATAAAATTAATTTATTTATAATAGAACAAGTAAATTTATATGTTTTATTATATTGTTTCTTTTCCTGTTTATAAAGATATGACTTTTATCTTTTTAGAGCTTCCAACAGCCAAAGTAATACCAAAACGTTTAGAAATAAACGAAAGTCAATCGACAGAGATGTTGTGTATTGGAGAAGGTAAACCTACCCCCGAGGTACATTGGAATGTATCAGCTTTGTCTTCTAACTATACTATAGAATATCTGACAGAGAATTTAACAAAAAACGAAGCGGCTCAGATAGTGAGAATTAGCGAAGTGAGGAGGGAAGATTTCGGATGGTTGAAATGTATAGTCGAAAACGCCGTTGGTACACAAAACGATGCAGTTCGCTTAATTATCAACGGTAAATTTATATTATTCTAAATGATATATAATATAATCATAATTAATTATTTATCAGAAAAGTGCATTTGTTAATGTAAGTCGAACGGCACTAATTATTAATTAATATAGCGACATTGTAAATGAACGAATAAATTTTTGACTTGTTTACTGCAAATTAAATATGGGTAAAAAAATCCTTCTCCGTTACTAACAGGTAAAATCGATCAAGGACATTTCGAATTGATAAAAGTAACCTTTAATGAGACTAGACGTTCATTTGCTTATTGCTTATTGAACTGTAATTCACTGTCGTTGATTAATATTCCTCGTGTATTAATGGAATATATCCATTATTCGTTCCAAGTTCGTAGGAAATAAACGTACTGTAATGCGACGATAATTTTTATTTGAGGGTAATTGCCATAAAAAAAATCCAAATACATTAAAAGCTTCAGAAGATATTACTTTTTTTCCAATTGTATTTATTAATATGATCGACTCTTTAGACTAAGCTTTATTCAATTCAACAGCTTTAGCTATAGACATATTATATTAAATTTAATAGTAATAATAATAATATTTAAAAGAACACGTCAATTTTTATTTATTTAGACAGTTATTAAGATATATGTATATATAGATGATGTCTTACGATTGTTTTCCTTTTAAGAAAACATTTATGTTAAATTACAGGGCCATTCAATCAATGTGCCACAGACTGGGCCATTATTTTGCAATAAGCGCTCATGCAAATTAGATTGGGATAATTTTATTAAATGAAGAGAACATTACTATTTCAGGTAGTAAAGAAAGACAGTTTTAGTAATATAACTTCTGCAAAAAATCTGCAAAGAGTTCTATCATAGAATTAGCCAGAAAACTGGAATATCGTGGAGCAGTGCCCATAGAATTTTGCAAGGTAAATTATAGGAGCATATTATCCAATGTACCAAGCAGGTTCCTTTAGGAATGGAATAATGTAAAGCTGATATGGTAAATATAATTCTCGATCAAATTGATAACGAAGTCATGGATGCTCAATTTGTATGGTTTCAGGCTAGGTGCACTTCCATCTGGACGTATATGTCAATTGGCAAAATTATTAGTTTTGGCCACTGAAAACCTCCAGCAATTTATAGAGATGCCACAACATCCTCCGAAAACTGTCTGAGAAGCAACGAGTCACCAAGGCATAAGTGGACCAATATTAATCCATCAAAATATCAACACCGCTGTTTATTCCAACATCTTCGATAATAAAGTTTTACCATTTTTCGTAATCATTTTTTCGTAATCATTTGATATCCAACAAGGTGTTTAGTTGTTCTAGAGGAGTGAGGAATGGGATCTCTTTTGCCACACCCGAATCCTTGTGACTTATTATCTGTGTGATTAAGTGAAGGACAGTGTATAGAAAGAGCTCGAGAACCGTCAAGAACACACATGTTTTCACATTGACATAAGAATAAATGTTTATTAGTCAATTGATCAATTATTGAGTTCATAGCGATAATCAATAAGTAACTGGCACATTATTTGAAAGACCATGTATATGTAACATTAAGTAAGTTATAATATAAATAAGTTAATGTTAATCATTTATCGATATAATAAATTATAACCCGATTTTCATTTCTTATAACAGAAAATAAAAAAAAATATTACGAACAAATAATTTAACAGCATTGACTGAAAAGAAAAGAAAAAAAATGTTATATTTTTCAAGACTAGAAATCTTTCGAAAAAATGAATTATTAAAAAAGTGTGTAGGATGAAATAAATCGATTTGGAGTTGGAAAAATTATTTTTAATGAAAGTAACCTGATTGAACGTTAAACGAATTCTAGACACGAAAATACTTCTGATGAAAATTGAATCCATTTTTAACTGGACAGAACTCAGTTTTATCTTCAATATTTACAGTATACTGTATATATTGTTAGTTCGGATTTTTGGATCATTTTCTGACTTAAAATAATTCTTTTTCTAATTTAAGAACTGTGTGATTTTACTTGTACAATACTTAAATCATATGCGATTCCACCCATTCATACCAATTAGTTATTAAAAATAATGTCTTGAAACAATCCTTATGTGTCATAAAATCACAATGAATTTAATACAAAAGCAAATATGTTTCTTTTGAAATCTTGATATTTTATACCTAATTGGTCTTTACGTTCAGAGAAGACGTAATAGATTAAAAATGAAAAATATATGACAGAAATGAAAACGGTTTTATATATTAAAATCTGAATTTGATGTAATTTATCATCCGTTATTACTATTTTTAATAAGTTTTTTTAAAGTTATTGATTACACGATGTTTTCTAAAAGTTTATCACTAACAAGTATCGTTAATTAGATTCAGATTAGATTCATTGCCATTTGATGTATGGCAGTACTTTACGTTTCATTTCTAAATATGCAGATGCATCAAGCTATCAGGAAAACATTTAAATTTTTATGATTTTGCTTGTTTTTTATACATTTTGTTCTTAATTTAGAGCATAGGAGTAAAAAGGCTTTAAATTTAACTATATTAAAAGCATGTGATGTATTTAATTTACGATAAGAAATGTTCTTTCTCCCTCTAAAAACTGATAACTTGTTGAAACGAGAATATAGAAGTGTTTAATTTAATTTAGAGCATACAGCCTATTACATATCACTTAGTGTTTTAGTATTTAAATTTTACAGCAATTCTACACTACTCTCAGTATTGCTAATTAGATTATTTCAATTTAGGAATTCAAATTATTTTTCCTTTGATATAGGTACTTTATTATTTAGTTTATTCATTTACTAAATTCTTTTCAAGTAGTGTTACTAATTATGTAAACACTAAGTTGAATATCTTTGGAGACATTTAAATCTGTAACATTCTGCTTGTGTACTATTGTATCCCACTTGATAAAGTGGGATATAGATAAGAAATGAATTCAATACTGTTATATATTCCTTTTCTTTTTTGGAAACAATCCAAGATGATTTCCTGTGTTATCACTGAATATAACTTCTCGGATAATACATTATATGACATTATCTAGCCATAATAAAATTTTATCTCATTATAGCATCTTCACTGCATTCCTTTGAGCAATGACGGATGCTTAGACTAGTCTAATATATTTAGTTTATGATAAATCTAAACCGATTTGAAAAATCGGTATGAATTTATGTCCGTTTTAAGAATTATTCTGATAATGAAGACCTGAATCCATTAATGACTGATAAGAATCTGAGGTAGATAATAATTTAATGTTTCCAATAAAAAAATTCCTGCTACGAGTTGATATATTTTCAATTATAAAATGGCAAAAAAAAACTTAATTTTGATGGTTGATTTTATAAATAATTATAAATGCTAATCAGGAGTAAAATCGTCATTAAGTCCGACGACCCTACTCGAGATATGACACACGACCCGTTTATCTCCCCACCCAGTCGACCTTTAACCATCAAAATTTAATAGACTTAATCCCTCTAAGACTCAAACCTCTCGGCAAAATTTCAGAAATTTTCGACAAAAAGCGCGGAAATTAAGCTTCAAAGAAGGTAAACAAAACCGTGTATCGTCCAAAAACACAAATACACGTAATCTAATTTTTATCTCTTTAACGTAACACTAGGATCAAATCAGTTATCGTTATTTACTGCCGACACTTCTTAATACCTTTATGATAATTTTACTATTTATACTAGCATCGTAGCTATCTGTAAAACTCTCTCAGTTAAATTACCCCTGGTAAACAATACGGATCGACAGGAAAGGATGCAAAAAAAAAAACACTAGAGAATACAACATATGCATTTTATTTAGAAAATACTAAAAAAAATATAAATAAAAAAATTTTCATAAGAGCAGATTATAAATAGCACTTTGATGTGTCTGGAAATCAATATTGACTTTCTTCAATTAAACACGTTTAATTGAAGAAAGATGATATTCATATTTTGTTAAGAGTGCGAGAGAATATTCTTTAACAAATAATATAGGCTATAATTTACTCGTAAATTTAGAATCAAAATGTTAACGTTTACTGTTTATAAAATAAATTTATTTTCTGAAATACATAAATAAATAAGTACAGTACGATCACTGTAATCCGAACTAATTGAGAACGGTGGTAGTTCGGATTAAAGAAGGTATATTTTGAGGCCATTTTTTTTTTGTTTTACTGTTGTAAGATACTAAGGTTTCTCATTTCCCGGTAAAAAAGTGAACTGTTTCTGAAACGAAAAGAATTTTCCGGGTTAAAAATTAGCCGGGATCCATATAGAGACTTTACAATTGTTATTAAGTCAAACAGAATGAAAGGAATGAGCAGCAATGCTGACAACACTTGACTTACAAGTCTATTATTTTAGTTAGGAAAATGATAAAAGCTGTTCGGATTAACGCGATCGTTCTGTAATATAAAAAGTAAACATTTCAAGGTAATTTTTTAAATTACTGTATTTTGCCGTTCTTATTACAAAAATATACCTTACAAAGCCGATATTATTTCGTGAATTTCCTGTTGATTTGGTACATATTTATTCCCCAAACAAACAAATTAAATCCAATATAAATTTAAAAATTAATATATATACATATATACTTATTTATTTATTTTAATTTTTAGCTCCTCCTCAAATAAACTACTTAGGAACTGTGAAGAACTTTTATTGGGAAATAAGTTACGAATTAACAGGATATCCTCAACCCAGTATATACTGGTACCGTAACGATAAGCCACTCCAATTATCCAATATTACTTTCGCTGTTGAGAAAAAAAAAATTACCAATAATTTATCCGTAACGAAAGGTAATATTTAATTCATGGTAGTAATAAAGTAATTACTGTATTTGTATTATATATGTATATATATAAATTTTTTTAAATGTAACCTTTGATTATTTAGTAAATGATATTTTTAACATTAAAAGAAAATTATATTTTAATAACAATTATTATTTTTATTTATAGGATGTCTCGAAATTCAGATTGCCACTCATATTAGTGACGGTATTTATACTCTAGTTGCTGTTAATAATTACGGAACGGCAAACATGTCGGTAGAAGCAAGGTTTCTTACAGGTATATGTAAACTAATGATGTTTTTTTTTTCATTCCTATATTTAATTAATTTCATAAGTAAATTTATTTTGTCATACGTTTATATATTCAAAAATAATTAAATAATTATTTAGGCACGTTTCCTAATGATACTCGCTTTCCGAATCAACACATGAATCCAACAATGGGAGGGATGATGAAAATGTCAGAGAAAGATGAAGAAAATCAAGAAACTTATCTGGTAAATCTAATGCATTTAAATTACAATAATTTAAACTAGTAAAACAACTTTTTGTTATATTCAAAATGTATACAATGATATTTTTATTATAGTTTTATATCTGAAGACTCGATATGTTTTTATTTTTCTTAAAAAAAAAAAAAAAACATTTTAGAGTTTTAAATAACCGTATATATTTTATTAATAATGAAAAAAAAAACTGAAGTTAAATATAGTTATTTAATTGAAATATTTTAATAATTTTATTTTATTTTTTTCAGTTACCTTTTCTTATAGCTGGAAGCGTAACATTTGCAGTTATTTTACTTTTAACGACATTTTTTTCTCTTCAACTGAGAAAATGTCGCGATTCTCCAAATTTCCAAGAAGGAAGCGGATTCTGCCACTTGACTAACGTTTTCTGTTGGTTGTTGTGTCGAAAAGAAAACAGTAAAAGAACTGGAGTAACCGGAAGAGAAAGGATTCCTTTAAATCCATCGAAAATGGTGGAAAATCCAAATTATCGTAAGGACGAAGAAAAGAACTGTTCTGTTGGTTAGCATTGACTTATTACACTTAAATTTATTTATTATTTAATTAAAAAAGAATGTATTATTTCTTGTAGAAATACGTCATATTGCTAAAGAGAAAATAAGTTTCATCCAGACTTTAGGAGAAGGAGCATTTGGAAGGGTGTTTCTTGGAACCGTAGACTATTTAACTCCGGACGAACCGACGACTCTCGTTGCAGTGAAAACTCTAAAAGATCCTAATCAAGAAGATGCTAGACCTGACTTTTATAGAGAAGCCGAATTACTTACAACATTACAACACGAAAATATCGTTAGCTTTTATGGTGTTTCAACGGACGGAAATCCTCTGATGTTGGTATTCGAATATATGGAACACGGGGATCTAAATAATTTCTTAAGGTAATTTTTACCTGTTACTTCGTAAATATCACAAGTAATGTCGTTTGATTTCATCTATATTCGTTTTTCTAATAGAGACAGAGGACCAGACTTGATAATTTCGAAAACAGAACCAAAAAAATATGAAACTCTTTCGTTATCGGGACTTTTAAAAATCTCTGCTCAAATCGCTGCGGGTATGGAATATTTAGCATCGCAGCATTTCGTTCATAGAGATCTCGCCACAAGAAATTGCCTCGTCGGTGAAAATTTGGTGGTCAAAATTGGTGATTTTGGAATGTCTCGTGACGTTTACAGCACCGATTATTATAGGGTAGATCAGTTTTCTAGAATTAATACTTAAACATAAATTAATCGAACTTCATTAAGTAAAGTAAACTATGTTATTAATATTAAAATTATCCTCATATTTCATAATTTATTTAATACGCATTCGTCTATCCTCTCGTGTAATATTTAATAGATACTTCGTAATTATCGGTACGAAGAAAACGAATAGAAAAGAACAATGCCATCAATTGATTGTAAAATTCCACCTGTAACGAGCGATCGTTCGATATTTAATCACTCAAATTAGGCCTATATATTATTTAATCGTTCAAAATTAAATTATTTTTATAAATTACGAATTATAAAATGTTTTATTTAAATAATTACATTTTAATTAGTTTTAATTTAGTATTAATTATACCCGATTTCTACTGTTGATTTAACGATTGTTAAATTAGAAACAATTAAAGCATTAAAGTATTTAAGTATTTTTTTTATAGTTTTGCATTTGTTTTCTTATATAGGATATTAAAAAATGGCATATAGTAGAAAGTGCACACCATACTGAACAAAAAAAAAAAAAAATTCTTACTAAACATAGATCGAAATTTCAACCGTTTCAGAGATAATCTGATAAAAACCTAGAATTTTTGAGAGAATTCACGAATCTGTAAGAAGATACCAAGCGTGCATGACGCCAAGGAAGCGTGCATGGAAACGGAAGGACGTGTGCAATACTTTCTATGAATATCGAGGTGAAAATTCTGCAAGATTATCCTCCCTTTTCACGTCGCACGACACATAGAAGCCAATGAATTAGTCATGATTGTAACATATAAAATTATTTATATCTCAGAAACCATTGAGTTTTTCGATATATGTTTACTAAATTTTACTCAATAAGGTGTCGACTAACAACTATACAATATCGGGGTTTCTTTTTCCTGTATTTTATGGATGTTAGTGTGTGCGGGGAGACACGATTTTGTTCACCCTCTTGGACGCTTAATAATCCCTATGCTTTTTTGTCGAAAATTTCTGAAATTTTGCATGAAGTTTTATGTATTTATATATGTTTGATGTTATTAATTTACTCTTAAATAATTAAATCGAGAAAGATTGTTTTTATACTTGAAGAAAGAACAATAATTAAAGGAAATTTGTAGAATAATAATAATAATATAATAATAATAAAACTGGTAGAGAAAACAAGTAAGGATGATATTCGGTCGAGGATTTCTGCGACAATCCGATTTAATGACGTTACTATGCAGACATTTGGCAATAACAACATGTATGGAAATTGCGAGTAAACATTTAGGATATTATTTTAGTCGATTCGCTTTACAGATTGCAAAGAAACTTCTCTGTTATCGCTAACAAGAACGTGTAAGATGATATTATAGTCGAGCCATTCAGTCATTCGACTCGCACAGTTATTCTCCACTCGGCGATGTTGAAAATAATAATAAAAGTTTTTCTTAAATTTAAATCCGATATTTACTACTGTATATGGTTTCTCTCGGTATTAAAAAAATTTTTCGAAAAATTATTCAAATTATTTTATATTTTCGTCAATGTTTATCATTTTTATTTTTATATAGTTTAAGTTTCTTTATTACTGGATTAAAATATCATTGTGTTTATTAACCTCGCATACTTTTCTTTTTTAATTTGGTAATTATATATCAATTTCCTTTTAAAAATTATATATTTATTCTATAAAATTTCATTTTTGAAGATTTAGGGAGTGATTTTATATGGTTATAGTGTTTCTGTACCCATATAAAATCACTCAAAAATCAAATATTAACTTAAAATAAAAAGTTAATTGTGAAGCGTTGAATTTTGTCAAGCTAATTACACTAAAAGGAAAAGATCTTTATAAGAATATAAAGGCCTTTTTCCTTTATAAATATCTTTATATTTTTAAGTATAAGATTCTATAATATACAGTAGACACCCTATAACGCTGTAGATAATTCCGTTTTATACGAATTCCATGTTGTACGAGTCACCTAGATTTTACAAATACGTGTGCCGGGCTGTGAACGGCTCACGTATTTGTAAAATCTAGGTGACTCGTACAACATGGAATTCGTATAAAACGGAATTATCTACAGCGTTATAGGGTGTCTACTGTATATTATAGAATCTTATACTTAAAAATATAAAGATATTTATAAAGGAAAAAGGCCTTTATATTCTTATAAAGATCTTTTCCTTTTAGTGTAATTAGCTTGACAAAATTCAACGCTTCACAATTAACTTTTTATTTTAAGTTAATATTTGATTTTTGAGTGATTTTATATGGGTACAGAAACACTATAACCATATAAAATCACTCCCTAAATCTTCAAAAATGAAATTTTATAGAATAAATATATAATTTTTAAAAGGAAATTGATATATAATTACCAAATTAAAAAAGAAAAGTATGCGAGGTTAATAAACACAATGATATTTTAATCCAGTAATAAAGAAACTTAAACTATATAAAAATAAAAATGATAAACATTGACGAAAATATAAAATAATTTGAATAATTTTTCGAAAAATTTTTTTAATACCGAGAGAAACCATATACAGTAGTAAATATCGGATTTAAATTTAAGAAAAACTTTTATTATTATTTTCAACATCGCCGAGTGGAGAATAACTGTGCGAGTCGAATGACTGAATGGCTCGACTATAATATCATCTTACACGTTCTTGTTAGCGATAACAGAGAAGTTTCTTTGCAATCTGTAAAGCGAATCGACTAAAATAATATCCTAAATGTTTACTCGCAATTTCCATACATGTTGTTATTGCCAAATGTCTGCATAGTAACGTCATTAAATCGGATTGTCGCAGAAATCCTCGACCGAATATCATCCTTACTTGTTTTCTCTACCAGTTTTATTATTATTATTATTATTATTATTATTATTTTAGCAAAATCGATTTAAAATAGCCTGTATTAAAATAAACTAAATAAAACTTTTATTTTGAAATGTTTTGATGCGAAAACACTTATTTATAAGATCAATGTATAAGATTACTGGATCAAAAATATCCAGAATAATTCGTTTAAACTGAGCTAGTGAAAGATAGCACTGTCGTCGTTTCATGTTATCTCAATGGGAATTACTGCTACAAAAACGTTGGAAATGTTACAAAAAGTCTTTGGTAACGATTGTCTATCAAAAACAAGAGTTTTCGAATGGTACAAGATGTTCGAGGAAAGCAGAGAATAGTTGAAGACGAACCATGCTCTTTGATAGAGTGATGAACTTCAATTGATGAACAACACGTCGCATCGTTCGATTTGGTGTCTAATAACTGTCGTTTAACAATTAAGGNACTGCTTTTTATTTTATAAAATCCGTCTTCTTGCGCCACCAGAGGGCCTTTTAAACAATAGGTAGTCTGTTAGCGCTGGTCAGTAGTAGTCCAAATTCAATACGAACGTTTGTTTCTTGAAAATTTTATCACGATTTAAATACAGTATTTACTTTTAATATTACCGATATGTCATCGAAAAGAAAACGTGTTGTATTATCATTAAAAGACAAAGTATTTGTTTCGATTATCCGGATTTTTCCTTATCCGGACTACCTTCATCCTCAATTAGTCCGGATAATCGAGGTTCTACTGTATCACAATTAGATTTATTCTTACAATTTAGAAATAAATTCGTGGAAAATATAAATTATAAAATTCCAAAAAATAAAACTTAAATTTGAATATTTTAAGTAATTATCAAGAAACATAAATCATACTATTTGATTAAACATTAATTTACTTCAAACGAATCGTGGAATCGAAAATTTTTATTTAATTAATATTGCCGAAAATTAATTATTTAAAATAATCAACAATAATTTTAATTAAACTAAAATAGTTAATATATATTTAAAATTAATGATTTTAATATTCATTTAAAATAAGCTATTATTTTTAGATGTTTATAATATAATTTTTAATAATTTAATAAATGAATAAATTCCGAGATAAAATTAATTTATTTATAATAGAACAAGTAAATTTATATGTTTTATTATATTGTTTCTTTTCCTGTTTATAAAGATATGACTTTTATCTTTTTAGAGCTTCCAACAGCCAAAGTAATACCAAAACGTTTAGAAATAAACGAAAGTCAATCGACAGAGATGTTGTGTATTGGAGAAGGTAAACCTACCCCCGAGGTACATTGGAATGTATCAGCTTTGTCTTCTAACTATACTATAGAATATCTGACAGAGAATTTAACAAAAAACGAAGCGGCTCAGATAGTGAGAATTAGCGAAGTGAGGAGGGAAGATTTCGGATGGTTGAAATGTATAGTCGAAAACGCCGTTGGTACACAAAACGATGCAGTTCGCTTAATTATCAACGGTAAATTTATATTATTCTAAATGATATACATACGCCTGTAATCAAAAAGTATCGGGAATGGTTCAATAAAACGCAAGATTTGAATTTATTCATCAAAATTTATTTCCTCCCCTTCAAAGTAATTTCTTCCCACTGCAATGAACTTATGTCAACGTTTTCGTTGAAACCCCTTCAGGACTCGCAGCGAGCTTTGTTTTATGGCATTAATCGGATCAGNTTTAAAATTTTTGTATTTACTGTTTAACTGAGTATTTGTATTATTCTTTTCTACATTTATATATAGAAAAGAATAATACAAATAGTGTGGTATCACTTACATATACATACAATCCAGACTAAGTGTAGTAAACAATATATAAAATGGGATATTATATTATTGTAGAGTTATCGGATCTTTTCTATTTAAATTTTATATGCCCACCAAATAGGGATATATATATGGTAGAACTCGGCTTTTCGTGCCTCGATTAACCGTGGTTGCGCATTATCCGAGGCGAATTACACTACTTTATTATACTTTAATTCAAACTATGTTACGAAGAATTTAAATTTTTATTACTTTTCCACTTACAATTTGAAAGCAAAAATGCTTGTTGCATCTTATAGAACTTTATCTAAATTGAATGCAATTTTAAAAATTATACAATTAAGATCCTTATCTATCTATAGATGGAAAGACATACGATGCTGCCAGTGAGGTGGATGCCTCCCGAAAGCATAACATATAGGAAATTTACAGTCGAGTCGGACATTTGGAGCTACGGAGTTGTTTTGTGGGAGATATTTACTTTTGGAAAGCAGCCTTGGTACGAACTTTCTAATCACGAGGTAAGCTTTATCGAGCTAAAAATAAGTTTACAATTTTTTTCATAACGAAAAGATAATGGTAAATTCAATTTTTTTTGTTTATAAAAGTATATTAATTTGTATTAATTTTTAAGGTTATCGAACAAGTCACGAATGGCAAATTATTATCGAAACCAAGCAGATGTCCGGAAGAAGTGTACGCGATAATGAAATCGTGTTGGCATCAAAATCCTCAAGAAAGAATACCGATGTCGGTTGTGAGTAAACAAATTCATCAAATCACCACAAACGAACCCGAATACTTGGAATTAATCGAGTGAATTTTATGGTTTCCGTATAAAATATATATGTGTAAATAAATATATATATATTTTGAAAAGAAAAAAAAGGGCTATGTTATAGAAATAGTGAATTTTAAAAGTATTATCCGTATTTGTCCATTTGTAAGTGTGAAAAGTTATTCGTTGTTCAACTATAATATATATAATAAGATGTGAACATTTACAATCTTGAAGTCGTTACATCCGAGCCACAACTGTATATAAAAATCAATCGAGACGAACAAACAAACAAAAAAAAAAGTCTAAAAATAAAATTATATATTCCTGCACAATCGATATTTCTTCTATTTAAAACTTTGAATCGTGTATGGAAGATTTACGAAGACAAAATAAGAAATAAAAAATAATAAAGAAGCCTCTTGTTAAATGTGATACTACGATTTTATAAACGTAAAATCTAGTCAGATGTTTTCTTTTATAGAATAAATTTCATTTAGAAAAGTATTATTATTATTATTATTCTACAGAAGAATCAACTTCCATGGATCGATTGAAAGAAATTGAAATATTGTCAGTTAATTGTTGTATTATTAAAACGTGTTAATAAACTTATATAATGAGAAATACTTCGTAATAAACTCGTTAATAAACAACAGTTGATCATTTAATATTTAATAATTAAATTAAATTACAGTAGAGCGTCGATTATCCGAATCAATTGGGGACTGGGGTTGTTCGGAAGATCGATGTTTCGGATAACCGATTATGTACGAAAAATATATTAATTTATCCCATCTTGACATTTTTCTCCGTTGCGTGTCGCTTCGCGTTGAATTTTCGTCGATGTTAAGCCTAACGAAGACTATTGTATCGTTAAAAATTATTTTTTTATTTTGTACGAACAAAATAAATATATTGAAAAATATAAAAACAATAAAAAATTATACTTCAAAAGTTAATTTAGTATCAAAAACGTAAAATATTTGAGTAGCCCAACACATAGCCAAAGATTGCAGCGCCACAGCACTGGCGAAAATTTAAATTTGCCGACTGGAATTCTTTCGGATGATTGACGTTTCGGATGATTGACTTTCGGATAATCGACGCTCTAATGTATTTACATCACATATTAAAAATACGTTACTTTTAAATGTTATTTATATATATATTTTTATTTAATTTCTTAATGATATAAACTTTATTTTTTTATTAATTTATTCTCTGCATTAATTGCTTAAAATCAAGTGGAAGAGAATAGCTTATTACGATGTAAAATAGCTGCTTACTCTTAAAGAATAAAAGTTCATTTGCTAATAAAAAAAATGGAAAGAAAATATGGTTGGATGATTACGAATTTTTCTATAAGGCATTCCACTTAAAGGTAAATCGATTATACAATTATTTAAATAATATTTTTTACAAATTTTTTTCAAAATGTTATTCGAGAAAACTTGTGACACTAATCTCTTAAATCGATTTAAAGAAAAAAAAGAAAAACAATTTTAAAAACTATAAAAATATTTGCAAAAAGAAAGCTTAAACTGTTAATCAAGTATTAAATCTATTAAATCTCAAGCTTAATAAATTCTAAACTATAAAAAAGAAATAAAAATAAAAAGGGAATCAATAAGAATAAATTAGTTTACAACGTTAAAAAAAAGTAAATTTTCGAACAGAAATTATCAAATTAGATTAAGATTTTTCATCAACTAATTATTATCAATTTTCAGCTAATTATTTCGAAATAATAAGAATAAATTACGTTAAATTAATAAACATTTTTTTAAATTTTGAAAAACAAAATATAAAGTTCAAAGGTTTTTAAACTGAACTGGTTCAAAAACTTATTTCTTTGCTTAATTCGACTCGTTAATCCTTAACTAGATGAACATCCAAAGTCAAAGAGAACATCGCCTCCGGCCAATAACCTATTCTTTTTTCGTTATTGTTTTTTCAACAATACATAGAACACGTCCACGTCAACACCACTTTATCGATTAGCAACTTTAAAGCGGGTGTATGAAACTATACGATGTTAAGAACTAGCACAAACAATTAAAAAAAGCCTACGTATTTTATTACATGAAAATAAATTGAGTCTATTTTCAAATAATATAACTTGTGTTTTTTTTTTGTTTTTTTTTGGTAAAAGTATATATTTCTGTGGTGGTTCAGTAACAATGTCGTATCATCTGGTTTTTATAGTGACGAATTGCTCATCTCAAAGTTACTTCACTTACAAAACGTTCTCATCAATCACGCTCTGTTAGGTGAATCCTATGGACATAACTAAAAAAAAGACGTGGCACCGACCAGTTGTTCCCATCTTTCATCTCCTTTAGATACTGTAACGACTATCGGAAACTCATCCCACTCTATTGACCTTTCTTCTCTCCTTGATTCCCATCGAGTAACAGAATTTTTCGCAAATTTTTACTTAAAGATCTTTCGTATACTTAATTTTTTTTTAAATTAGACATTTAAAAATTTTAATATTTATTTTGCATAGCGGAATAAATAAATTATATTATGTAGGTGTAAGAGTTACAGGCATTATAGAATATTAAATAATTAACAAACGATAAATATTTACTTAAGAAAATTAAATAGATGAGACTTAATCATTAATTAGATTTATTTTAAAAGTTTCTCGTTACAAGATCCTATAACAAACTTAAATTTGTGACGTGATAACAGGAATAACATCTATATTAAATTATTTAATATTTATTTATTTTGTTTCCAGCTTCCATAATAATATAACACTTTTATGTTAAAATGTACATTAAGTATCTATTTTAATTTGTATTATACTACGATAAGTGAGCGTATTTTTTATCGAAATTTTTAAAAAATATATTAAAATCTTCTAAACTTTACATAACTACATATAAAAATTGATCAATTTTGTGTTTTCCTATTAGATTCGTATGAGTATCTCTCACAGATCGATATTATTTAGACCTAATACATCACACAAAATATCAAACTATTAAAAGTAGAGAATGAAAAACGATGCTTCAGTTATAATAACTATAATAAAGTCTAAGTAACATTTGTTTATTTGCTCTACTAGATCAGTGTGAGTTATATAAGTGTTTGCTTCGGTGCACAGCCTTTAGTTGTAGTCTATGTCGATAATTTCTCAATTTATTGTTTGTTCTTGTACACTAATAGAAACACGATAACAAATGAGTCATAAAAAATGATTAGCTTAACGTTTCTATTAATAACCGGTAGAAGTGATGCAGACTATAATTTTCCATAAGCCAAATTATATATATATAATACGTATAGCCTTTATATTTTAATTAAACAAATAAAAATAAATAAATAAACTTTTTTATTATTGTTGTTGTAATTTATATATATGTTACCGCTAAAGCTCGAAATCCGTTAATGTGCGCATTACCTAGCTAATCTGCAGATTAACTAGGGTGATCCGTTAAAGCTGAGAAAATTATTCCATTTCTCAAATTACCTAGGTAATGTTCAGATTATCTAGGTAATCTGCAAATTACCTACTAGGCACTCGGTAAAGTGAAAATAAGATTTTTGCTGGAACAACAGCAACGTTTCTGTACGCTTAAATTAACATAATGTTATTTATTTAATTTTCAATATCTAAAGAATCAAGTTAATACAATCAACAAATTAGTTGATTGAATCAATCATCAA
>NW_019384375.1:142554-167345 GCF_000671375.1 Centruroides sculpturatus
TTTTTTTAATTGATTGATGATTGATTCAATCAACTAATTTGTTGATTGTATTAACTTGATTCTTTAGATATTGAAAATTAAATAAATAACATTATGTTAATTTAAGCGTACAGAAACGTTGCTGTTGTTCCAGCAAAAATCTTATTTTCACTTTACCGAGTGCCTAGTAGGTAATTTGCAGATTACCTAGATAATCTGAACATTACCTAGGTAATTTGAGAAATGGAATAATTTTCTCAGCTTTAACGGATCACCCTAGTTAATCTGCAGATTAGCTAGGTAATGCGCACATTAACGGATTTCGAGCTTTAGCGGTAACATATATATGAAAATATACGAATGAATTCCCATGTCTCATACATTAAATATTTATATCTATGTGTAATATATATATATATAACTTTAATAATTATTAATAATATAAAAGTTATTTTTTAATAATACAGTATATAATAGATGATGCCACACACAATTTTGACTTTAACTTATGATATCGTGGATATTACTATATTTAGTGTTCTTTACATATATTACGATGGAATTATTTGTTTCTATTTGATTTACAACTTCAAATACAAAAAGGTATAAAGACAGAAATTAGAATAACATGTATATACATATATAAACCGTTTATTTTATTTTAGTAGTAGTTTGAGTAGCACTGATCACAAAATTAAGATTTGTCTTAATATTATTATAAAATTAAGTTGACGAAGACGGAAGAATTGACGAAGTTAGTAATAAATTATATTATTCGTTCGAGGAATGTTATGAGCGAAGTTTATGTCGATAAGAATAAAAGGAATATATTAATATTTAGAGAGATAAATTATGGATCAAAGCATTATAAATTTATTAAAGTTCATAAAATCTACTGATATGTATTTCAAACATCCGAGTAGCTGTATAATTGTTCGATCGTCTCAATGTGGAAAGACTACGCTAGTAAGGAAAATTATTTAATGTAAAATTTACGAAAAGACTATAAAGAAGATTTTATGGTGTTATTCTGTATATTTACCGTTTTTTTCACGATGAAAAATATATTAAATTCATGTACGGCTTACTTGAATCCGTGCAATGATGGGATTTAGTAATAATTGATGATTTGATGCATAAACTCAGTTCAAAAATTGTGTTTCTGTTTACGACAGAGTCTCGTCATTATAATGTAAGCGTGATCTTGATAATGCAAAATCTGTTTTCGTAAAATAGAATTATGAGAGATATAACTTTAAACACGCATTATTTGATTTTGTTTAAAAATAATCGTGATGAAAGTCAAGTAAGTTGTTTGGAGCGGCAAGCTTTTAAATGTATTTTTTTATGAATGCGTATAAAAAAGCGACAGAAAAGGAATTTGGTTATTTGTTATAGGATTTTAGTCTTAAAACGAACAAGAAACTTTCCGTGAGGGATTCGTGTTTTCCGGATGAACGAGGTATTTTTTGGATATACTTACCGATAAAATGAAGAACATAAAGAAAAATAATAAAAAGAATATAATGGGTGAAACAAATGGCTCTGGTCCTTCTCCGATTACTTGAGGCATATCAAAAACCTGAAATAAGAATTGGCAATAATATCGAAGAATTACTCGAGAGCACCGATTTATCCGACGATAATAAAGTCAAATTATTAAGTCAGTTGATTTCGAGATATCAGAGAACAGTTCAGGAACCGAAAGAACCTGTCAGAATATCCGTTGTATCAGACAAATTTCAAGAAGCATCTTCTCGACCTGAAGAAAAACCTGATGAAAACGGCGAGGATGCAATTGTTAAACAAATAACTATATCTGTCCCCACAGTTATATGAAAAATATATTCCACATTTAATCGACAGACTGAGACAAAATCATTACGAATGAAACGTAAAAGGTGAATTAACAGTGGATGGTAAACCTGTTTTAGGAAGTCTTATAGTAGACTTAATATTGCATTTAATGAAAAATAGAAAAACTCCACTAGTTAAGGACTCAGAGAGTAAACTATTTCGCATACTTTACATTTTTGCATACATTTCGCATACATTTTTGCATTTTTAAGACTTAAAATCTAATTTATATTAAAATATATTAGTTATATATCGATATATACAAAGAAAAAACATATCTAATACTTACCACTACAGAATTTTCGAGCACTAGAATCTAAATTTAAAAAAAATATATATCAATTGAAAATAGAAACGTATAAAATATACCTAAATCCATCTTACTGAAACTCCTCTACAAAAAATTAATGATGTATATAGGCCTATATACAAGTATATAGGCCCTTGTATACATCATTAATTTATATATATATATATACATCATTAATTTTTTGTAGAGGAGTTTCAGTAAGATGGATTTAGGTATATTTTATACGTTTCTATTTTCAATTGATATATATTTTTTTTAAATTTAGATTCTAGTGCTCGAAAATTCTGTAGTGGTAAGTATTAGATATGTTTTTTCTTTGTATATATCGATATATAACTAATATATTTTAATATAAATTAGATTTTAAGTCTTAAAAATGCAAAAATGTATGCGAAATGTATGCAAAAATGTAAAGTATGCGAAATAGTTTACTCTCTGAGTCCTTAACTAGTGGAGTTTTTCTATTTTTCATTAAATGCAATATTAAGTCTACTATAAGACTTCCTAANGTACAAACAAAATAAATTTATTGAAAAATATAAAAACAATAAAAAATTATACTTCAGATGTTAATTTAGTATCAAAAACGTAAAAAAATTGAGTAGCCCGAGAAATAGCCGAAGATTGCAGCGCCACAGCACTAGCGAACATTTAAATTTGCCGACTGGAATGCTTTCGGATAACGGACGTTTCGGATAACCAGCTTTCGGATAAACGACGCTCTACTGTATATATTTATTTATTTATTCAAGGTTACATTTTTTGTCATGCAGTTTATTATTACAGACATTCAAGATTTGCCTTGCTGCATCATATAGATAATAATGTACTGCGTAATATAAATACTTATTTTTAAATTGTATAATTAATTTAGAGCCCACCAGTGGCCGAGCGGTCTTCGTACTCTAAACACTGGGAGTTCGGTCGTGAGTTCGCGCCGCGATCGGATAGGCTTGCCGATAACGACTAAATAGGAGGCCAATTCTCCATAAAAGTCCTCCCGGAAGGCATTCTTTCCCCTCGCGTAACATCGCGCTCCAGAGAAGGCAACGAGAAACCACACTGGGTACTAACCTTCCCTAGTAACACCTTGGCGTATTATTAACTACTTACTAATCTGCGCCTGTTGTCGCCGACGTCAGAAATCTGATATGGCACGAAGAAGAAGATAATTAATTTATTATATAATATCAACACCTACGTAAATTTTATTCATTCCCGGAAATGCGGTGTTTAATTACACTTTTTACATAATCAATTGTGGGCAATTTTATATAATTAAAGGGTATATAGGAAGAGAGAGAGGATCGCTCAGAACATCTCTTCTAAAAGAACCTCTTATAAGTCTAAGAAAAATGTCTTCTGATAGGGAATATTATTTTTATTTAAAAATAAAAATTAACTTTCTTGGTGTCACATTTTAAAACTTATATATTAAGTCTTTCGTTCAGGAAGTCATACTTAATAGAAGTCTGTTTCTTTAACTTAGGGATATACATTTCGGGTATTTTCTTCCTCCTCTTCAGTCTGTTTAATTAATCAATTTAAAATTAATTACAGGTTCTATCTTATAGTGTTATAACTTTAAATTAATTTTAAATTAATAAATTAACTAGTAAAATCGTCATTAAATCTGACCCTACTGGAGATGCACACTACTCCGTTTATCTGCCTCGACCATTAATCATCAAAATTTAATAACATCAATCGCTTTAATATACAAATGCACAAACCTCCCTGCAAAATTTCAGAAATTTTCGACAAAATGCACAAGAATTATTAAGTGTCAAAGAAAGTAAACAAAATCATGCCTTTCAAACATATATATAGAGGGGAAACGAGTTTTCTTGCATTTCTCGACATTTTGAGGTGTCCTGAACCCAAAAATGTAAAAATCTTAGGGGTCATTTTTTTCTGAACGATCGCCATACCTTTCCTTCCTTTATATATAACAGCCGAGAAAGTAAAAATTGATATGATACCCACAATCTGTTTCAAAAACAACAAACGACAACGATTTTCGATAATCAATTCTCTTAAATTCGAGAGTATCAGAAACCTTAAGTGTATATATATCGTATACCATATTCATTGATATTCCCTATACCTAAATAAAAGTAAGCTTTAACATTCGTTAACTTTTAGAATGCATTTGTCACATAGACTATGAATACTTGTTTTTGTTTCATGTTAGATATTACTAACTAAATATATTCAAACGTTGACGTTTCGAATTCAGATTTCTTTAAAAATAATATACGCATTAAGAATTATATATTTTGTTCTTATTTTTTATTTTATACAATTAATAACAGAGTTAGAAGTACGTAGAAACTATACCTCGGAGCATCACTAATATAAAAATATAAACCATGTCGTTAGAAATATTTTTATAATGTTTTATTATGAAAAAAAATACTTGTCTGTTTTGCATACAATTTAAATACACTTGAATATATAATAGATTTTGAGTATGACATTATTAATTGGTGCAAATATAAGGCGAAATATAGTATAATTTCTCCTATTATGCAAACTCTAACTGCTTTCAATTTAACAATTCAATGGAAACTTCTAGTGCAATCGTGAGTTTCCTTTCTTTTTCACTTGATTAATCTTGATATATTTCATATGATATTTTAATATATTCAATTCACTTCGAATCAAATATAAATTTGATCATCTCAAATTCATTCCAAAAAAAATATCATCATTCATTTCCTTGATCCTTTCAATCAATCTGTTTATAAATTCTAATCGAGACAGAATTCAAACATTATTATTTATAATAAAAATAAATTTTATCAACTTATTCTTTAAAATAATCTATGATTTCATTTAGTAAAATTTATTCGTATTATATATAATAATGTTTAAACGCTGTTCTTACCTTAAATATTATACAGTGATATATTTTAAAATTTATTTGTGAACAAGACAGCGTACTGGAGAGGTGGAGAAAAGTATCTTATTTCTACTGAAGAGTCTTAGTAATAATCCGTAATATTAATGGTCATAATTGGTACAAGTCCATTGTCTTTTAATCCGGAGCACTGGAGTTGAGAGATTAACTGAACTAGACAGAGGGTTGACCGCCGAACTGGATGACTTTTCTTAGTCTTTTTATGTGTTTTCGTCTTCTTTCCGAGTCAAGATATTGCCTTAAAAGGTAATGTCGAATGGACAACTCCATTGTCGTTCAATCCCTCTCTATTTCCTGGATGAATCGTTGCTCCATGAAGAGGAGGCGTTTAGAAAGGAAGTGTTATCGTAGAGAGAATCTGATTACTTCCTTGTTGATTTTTCCAGTTTTTGTGCTTTTTATCTAATAAATTTATTGAATTAATACTTTAATTTAACAAACTGTAGCCCACACATTCCTCTTATAACTGTTTACTGTAATTTTAAGTAACAGTTTTTTAATTTCAATATTTAAGAAGATTGTTAATGTTATTTATACCCAATTAATATGAAAGGTATTTTGTCCTAATGGCATCTGTGAGATGAATTGATTCATATTTTATGGGATGAAATGATTTATAGTGTTTATTTGATATAGAAAGATGAATCATTTCACCTCCGTAGTGGAATGAAATGGGTCACATATCAAAACAAATTTAGTGTTAAATAACTTTACTAAGATTGATATTTCAGCTTTTTATATTTTAACAGTGAAAAATATACTGTACTTTATTCAAATTATAGAACATATTATACATGTATTAACGTATTTTCATACAAATTTATACTAGAATGAACGATTATTTATTATGACTTCTTCACAATGCCGGGCTGCAATTTTTAATTATATTTTTTTTTAATTTAGTTCATTTAAAATATATTCTATCCATTTCAAATTATTATAGTAGTATCTTGCCCCTGTACATCACACTTTCCCTTTAACAACAGAGTCGTGCCGATCATCTATTAACTGCTTACAGGAGAAGAATTTTGAATTAAAATAACGTGACTTCAGGTTTGAATAATGTAAGAAAGTTCTTATACGAAGGCTTTCTTGCTCCCAACGTTTCCATATCTGGTATAAATTCGATGTATTCTATTGAAAATGAGATACTGTACTACTTATTGGAATTCTTAGAAACACTTAGATAAATGCAATTTTCTACAATCTAGACTACAATTACATGCGAAAGGTACACTTAGAAACACGCAATTTTCTAAATCTACAGAAGCAATAAAACAAAACATTACTATATATTACGATAATAGAAGATCGATGCCTTCAAATATTTAATCTTTAACCAGTCTGACATAAATATGCGAAGTAGGTGAAGTAAATCAATATCAATAAATAATAATAAATAAATAAGTATCAAACTTACTAAAATATAAAACAAAACTGAAAACAAGTTTAGTTTCTAGTAGGGATTGTATACCGGTTTACCGATTTACCGGTTAACCGATAAATTGACAAAAAAACATTCGGTAAACTTACCGGTAAATTTTTTAAATTTACCGGTAATTCGGTAAATGAAAAATTCATACTAGAAATTTTTATGTAGAAAATATTGTGTTTATAGATATTTAAAAGGGCTAAAGGGACATTGAAAAAAAAAAAAAAAAAACAGATAAGTGTAAGCAACAATATACCTAATTATTAATTTTATGTGAGATATTTTTTGTTTAATTTTAATTTAAACTTTCTTGGGTTTGAGAGGCACTGTAAATTGTACAGAAAGCTCTAGTTAGCATATGTGATTTGTGCTCTGCCGTTTTTTGAGATTTTTAAAGGTTTAAAATCTTTACAATCAACGTTTTTCTTAAAGATTAAGTAAATATCTTTTTTTTAATATTTAAAAATAATAATACGTAAATATTTCACGTACTTTTTAAATTAATAGCAATTTTGAATACACCACATTATGACAGGACATTAAAGCAATATTATTGCAAAATAACATTAAAATTTGTACCTTAAATAAATTTTTTACTTCTAACAACTGTTTAAAATAATTAAATACAAATATTTATTACAAGATTCTAACATTATGCCTTACGATTGTGCAAAATATGTATTATTCTAACCTTATTTTCGTGGGGAATCCCCATTACTCTCACGAAAAGAACTTTCTTTAATTTTAGATTGTAGAACCCGGTGGAATAGCTTACTAAACATGCTGGAAAGATTTTTATTACTTAAAGATGATGTCCGAAAAAGTCTAGAAACTTAACCTAACCCGGATTATTTTGTACAAAAATTAGATCAAAATTAGGAGATAAGACTTTAAATAATTTAAGTTTCTTGAGAAGTTATTTTTTAAAAAATGGTAATCAGTAAAATGGTATTAGGTACTATATATTATTTCTGTTTTATTTTTATTTTTCTGTATTATTTTATTTATGTTTCTAAAAGTTATTATTATAGTTTGTTTAGAATAACACTTTAATTTTTATATTTTTTATATTCTATACCTTTGAAATAGAAAATGTGAAATGGAAATCAAAATTACTTATATTTTTTATCACCTTAATTTTATTTTTCAGGAAAAAAATTTACCGGTAATTTACCGGTAAACCGGTATTTTAATTTTCATTTACCGAATTACCGGTAAATGAAAAAGTCGGTAAATTTACAATCCCTAGTTTCTAGTATCAGTTATATTATCTTCTAATACCGAGTGATCATAATTAAAATATCTCTATTCAATTCTATTTCCATTTCCATTATTTTTTGTTTGGTTCTTTTCGCAATACAAGAATATCACGAGCAGAATTAAATCAATTGTATCACGTACAGTACTTTCCAATAGCCGACAGACTGTCTTATTAAGATTGACGTCTTAATATTCTTTTTATATATATTATTATAAAAGAAACAATACTTTTTGACGTCTTCTAAAAACAATCCTATTGTCATAATTATTATGTTTTTTAATCGATAAAACACAAAGGAAGATGCTAACAGAAACGGGAAATATATTTTCTACTCTACGTTTCCGTTCTGATTCTGATAAACAGAAACTTTTTAAAAGTACGTGACATCACTTTTCTATTTCTAGATTATTTTCCGGTGTTAAAAATCAGAGTTTACAGTAATATAGAGAACAAATAATTCAGTGATCTCACTTCTCCATGAATTTTGCTCTAACTAATCATTTACTTCAATCTCTATAATTACCAGTAATGTTAATCAATTTGTGTTACAGAAGATACTTATCAGTACTAATTAATTACTTACTCCAAAGAAAGAAAACACAACAAAGACACTTTATGTCTGTATATCCCTCGAACTCGTTCTTGAATAACAATTTGTCGTATATTTCAGTGAATATTATACCTGAAAATGATGTTACTCGTATTTATTATTTGTCCATAACAAGTACAATCTTACTTTCCTGCTTTATTTAATTTAAATTAAGTTCTTATCTAAAATCTCTAACGTTTCTACGTTAGATAGGTTTTACTGTGTTTAAGAAAAAAATGTTATTACTTAAAGGCATATAACATGTCAATGATAATTAATAAATAATTTCTAAGTATTAAATTACTTGATATAAAAGCTAACTAATAAATCAAACTCTAATTTGAAATGCATGTTAAATTATTTAAGTAGTAAAGAGTAAAAGAGTAAAATCGTCATTAAGTCCGACCCTACCGAAGATATGACACTCCCTTTATCTCTTCACCCTTCGATCTTTATTTATACAATACGTGTAAATAAATTATTCGAAAGTACATTATAATTTAAACCATGTTAATCGATATAAGAATCATTAACATTATATGGAGTAAACAATTTTTTTTTATCTGTTAGAAAATTATTTTATTCATGTAAGCATATACAAAATTTTTAACAATAATAACCACTAGAAACTAAAACTGATCAAAGTGTGTTGTTTACTTATCGATTTTGTAGAGACAATGATGTTTCTGACGTCGTTAATGTACGAAACTTTGTAACAAGAATAACATCATCAACATTGCTCGATGATGGTTGATGTCAAAAGTTCCTTTTGTAATTTTATCAATTGTCTTAGCTACATCTATTTTTTCGTTTTCTTTTTTTTTTAAGTAGATCTTCAGCATTAAAAACATTTTTCGGTGAAGACCAGATAATCGTGTTTTTGAGATATTATTATTATTGTTACAGTAGAAGCTCGATTAACTAAAACATGATCCGAATGAACTTGCAAGTAAAGAATACATTATTTTTCTTACTCTGTAACTTAAAAGAAAGCTTAAAACAATTAACACGTGTTAAAACTGATTTGTTTGTTACCTTTTATTACATAAATTTAATATAAAACACACTATTTACATTAAAATTTAACTACAATAGACATATTTTTATTCTTAAAGCAGTTATATGTAAGTATATTAGATAAATGTAAAAATTGTTGTTGCTTTTCTTTTCTATTCTTCTGGAAGTTGTTTCTTCAAAATCCACTTCATTTTTTACAGTATTTTATGTTTAGACCAGTATGTTATGTAACTTTCATGTTTATTTCTTTCAACCTTTCAGGATCTTCTTGGTGTACAGTATTTTGTCTTCTACCTTAATAAGTTCCTTTAAAGTTCCGTATTTCTTGTATTTTTATAATCATAATTGATTTACGTGCGCTTCTTATTAACAAAGAATACTCTTTCGGAAGACTAATTCTGTATATGGACATGAAAAACCCTTTTGCATATACATTCTTTAAGAAAATCCAACTTACAATTCGACCCTCATCTTGTTTGTAAAAGTTGTTGTTGTTATATATAAGATTAAATACGTTTCGTTAAGGTATAAAAGGAGACTTAGAAGTAATATGAAAGAGCATATAATCCTTTACATTTGTAACTTTTAATCTTTAATGATTGTAGCAAACCGTTTATCCGAGTTTACAGTTATCCGAGGTATCATTGTTGCAAATAATCGTGCTTCTATTGTATTTTTTTTTAATTTAAATATTTATGTATTCGGATAAAAGATAACGATAATTTTTAATAAATTAATTATAAATAAATATGTAATATAGTTTCTAGTTATAGGATCTAATTAGAAATAAATTATTTATTTCTAAATATTATAAATCATTTTTGTAACATAAAATTTTATAATATTAAAAATAATAATTTAAAGAAAAAAATCAGGGGTTTGATGATTAAATTAAATTAAGTTGATTAGAAATTCTATTGTTTAACCAAGTTATTTTTTTGAATTGTAAAAAGATTCTTTGTAAGAAGAATTTGAAATTGTAAAAAGAACATGAAAACAAAAGTACAGCAGACCCAAGTGGATTAAATGTGCTTTTTATAATGTTTTTTAATTCGAGAATATTCTAAAAAACTCATTTAACCTTTTAAATTATTTTATTTCAGAACAAAGATATAATCTTGTATGCGAATTCCAATCGAAGGAAGCGCTTCTTCAATACAATTCTACTTTATAAAAGTTTCTTATTGTCACTTGACAATAAGAATAAAAAAAAAAACAGAAAACGTTGTTGTTAAGTAATTGGAAAAGATCCTTTTGTTGCACTCTATATTATATTTTAATTCTAATTCCGTTAATAAGATCAGAACTAAAAGATAATTTTTAACTGCCATCTTTCTATTTCTTTACTAAAATCGATATTCGTCTTTATATAAAGACTTTTTAAAGTTAACTGTCGTTCTGGAATTTCTTCAAGTGGAAAATTTTTTTAGTATTCGATAATACATATACAAGAAAGGCTTCTTATAAAAATAGACATTCACTGAAAGGAGACAGAAAAGAATATCGAGACATTTTTAGAATTATAATCGTTATCAAATTCCTGTTTAAAGTATAAATCTTAATTTATAAAATTGTTTTAAAAGTTCAATAAATATTATCGATATTCTCCTGTGAAATTTATTTATAGTTATGAGCGACTTATATTAAAACAAACATATTTATAACCATGTACATTTTCAGAGACTATTTTTATCGGGTAACGTGTTGATGGTTAACGTAGGTCACACGAATGCAGTTTTTCAACAGGCTTGTCATGATGGATTAATTAGCCTTCCTGTAGACCCGAATTGCAAGAGTACTTCTTGGTCAACTGATGGGTTCCAGCCAGAAAATAAACAGCCTAATTAACCGTTTTACTAGTCTGATTATACGCAATAGTTTTTCTGAATTCTCATCGGACATTTCAGTTTACTTTTATACAATTACTCCATAATTTGAAATCATAGGTAAGTAAAAGAACTATTGCCAGTTTATATAGGCTATTAACAACAGAACTATTTCATCCACGAGGACGAAATTGTTTCTTGTAACACCACAAAGACCATTCAGCAACTTTTAGCACTTCTAAGATAAAAAAATTATTATTTTTCCATCGAAATCTATTATCTAAGATAACTCCTAAGTACTTTGTTTCTTCCACAATCCTAGAAATGAGTACTATACACAACAAATTCGCCTTATTTTGTATTTCCACTCAACCCCTTTGGTCCACCTCTTTAATATTTATACAGATCGACCCAATGTTCTCAATATGACTGTAATTTAATTTTATCACTTAACTTTGAAAAATTATAAAAAAAGTCTTTATAATAAATGAAATTTTTTATTGATTACAACTACATTCTTAAAATCATTTTTCAAAAAGAAACTTTCATTTAATCAATTGTTTCAGAAACTCCTCCAACGAAAGAAATATAATATCGGAAAACGGTCTTCGAAATACTTTAATCACTGATATATGGAGATTTATAAGCACTAACTGATAAGAAAATAATTCAAATTTCCACTTATATAAGCTATAATTCTATGTAAATTTTTCAAATTATATGTAATATATATATAAGACAAAATAAGCTAATAAAAGCTTGTATTTTCGATAGTAAGGTATGTAAAGTATCTCTCGTAATTAATAAAAGTTTTTATCTATTGGTTATACAGAGTACTGAATAAATAATGGTAAAATGTATTGTTAGAATAAATGGAGAAAAATTAACTCTGTAATAATTCTAATAATTCAATCTCTTAGTCAGTTTTCATCCTGCACCATAGAATTCCATATTGCAAATATCGCCATTTTGAAAAAAAAAAACACTGAAGAATACAACAATACAACCTATTTTTAAAAATAAAAACATAAAAAATTAGGGGGTTAATTAGGGGAGACAATAGAAAAGTTGGTATATTATTTAAATGTCGGTAATAATCTATGGATAGATGTAATGAATTCGGGACAGTCGATGAGATTATCGTAACGAAAGCCTATATTAGATAGCATTACAATGCATTTTCTCTCAAAATAATATAAATAATGTAAGAATGTCTTTTATCTACATTTGCATTTTTCTCTTTCTTTCTTTTAATCAATTTAGAAAATCGCTAAAGGCTATTTCAATACGATAGCTAATCTAATCTAATCTCTAAATTTGTATAGATAAAACGTATAATTAAATGTAAAGGCTTTCGTTATTATTTTTAACATTCAAAGTAGAACACACTTTCAATTAGATAGTAATTGTTAAGATTTTCAATTAATAGAAAAACTCGGTTAATTAGTTACGCAAGGAAAAAATAATAATAATTTACAATTGAAACGGTCTCTAGCAAACTTTTTGGGAAGAAAAAAATGAAACTTTTATTCGTAGAAACGAGGCATATCATTCTTATTTAACTTATTTCTTTAAAAATTCGTTCATACTATTATCTTCCAGAGTACTTTCATGTATTCTCTAATCGTTAAGAATTTCCTAAAATAGGAAACAAATATCTATTCTCTGGGATAGTTTTTATTTCTTTCTATTCTCTTTCTAAAACTAATTTTATGAAATTTGATGCTTTGAAGTAATGTAAAATTTGTAGAAAGTTCTCTAGCACAAAACTGACATTGAATCGAAAAAAAAACTATTCGAACAAAAGAAAATAAACGAAAAAAGTAAACAGGAAAGTAATTTTGATTTTGAAAATTATAATATAAAACCGATCGTAGCAAGTAATCGGTTACTCGGTTACTTCTCTTAGTATCCGACAGTCAAATCATTATTTTTTAATCATAACATTTGAATATTAATCAAATTCAAATTGAAAACATAAACGTGTAAGTTAGACTTAACAATATTTAATTTTTAAACGGAAAAAAAAAACATAAATATAACATATTTTGGTTTGATAGACGAGAATAGCCGATGCAAACTTAAGAATTTTCCGATGTTCATTTGAAAATTTTGTCTTCATTTTACTTTTGTACGCTTCATAATAGAAAAAAAAAAGTTGCTAGCAAATATATTTACTGTCAAAAAAGAGACGTCAAGAACAACGCATTCTCCTAAAGAGCCGGATACTTCTCTTTTACACAGGTACAATTTATAAAAATGAATAAGACTTTCTTTTTGTTTCATATCTGAATGCAACTCTATACATTCTATTTGTAAATTCTCGACTGATGTGTTCGTGTCAATTGATAATGGAGTAACAACTATATTGAAATGCATTTGATGATTTTTGAAATCTTGAAATCTATTTTCAAAGTCCTGTGACAAATTGGAAATCAATGTCGCATATTTTTCGCAATTTATATGGCTCTTTATTCGAACAGTTTCGAAGTGATTATTATGCTTTATCAGATAATGCCACAGTTTTATTTTAATTTGAATTATTCCCATTGTTTGAAATTTTTCACATATTTGATTCTCGCTTTGGAGATGCAGATTCAGTTCATTTAAGTAAGCAATCATATCTAGCTTACTAAAAATGCTAAATTACCACTGAGTCCATGAAGTACTTTATTTCATACTTCAAATCGTAGAAACGTTTAGTCATTTTACTCTGACTTAACTACCTTACTGTCGAAAAGTACACAATGTTTTCACAGTTAGCATACAAGTAGTGTGGATACTATATTAACTACGAAGGTATTTTCTAGGCTATGCTGCCAAGAAGATCTAAAAGGTTGGACAAATGCTAAAAATGCCAATAAATTCAATGTAATACTGTATATAATATAATACAGTTTTTGTTATTTAATTTGACTTAAGCATCTTTAAAGACTAATACTTGATGCCATTTATATTACGTGAATGCCAATTAACTCGTTATTTATTAATTTACTTTAAATAACAACGTCATCGACGACGTCTAAACTGTAACTAAAATATAAAATTAAACGCATCTAACAAAATTAATTGTTAATTAAACGTTAAAGAAAACATTCTTCCGAGTACAATAAAATAATAAAATTGTAATTTCACAGACTTAAAACCAGGAAGAGAGTTTTCGTTTACAAGACGACAAAACAATTAACGACTTATTGACATTAGTAGTAGTTAATCAGTGTGGGCTACACCGATCATCTATTCTGACTTTAAAAATAACACCTTCCTCTCAAATTTCACTCAAAGCCAATATTAATCGGTGTAAGCTGAGATAATTTACGAGTTTCTTAAATTTAATCTTTATTTTTGGTGTTTGAATCAAATAATAATAAAATATATATTTAAAAAAGGCACGTTCGAAATTCCACGAGTATTTTACTTTGTTTATAAGATAACAAAATGAAGAAATTAAACATATAATCGTAGTTTCCGATGTAATGCTGACCGTTTTACAGTAGAATAAAAACTCGTTATTTTTTTAATGAGTCCTCTAAAGAGGGATGTATAACCTCATTTAAACCAGCATGTCAACATTTTCCCCAAAATAAACTGGCATGCCGGTTTTTATCATACAGAAATAGGGTTTCTCAAACGGAACCCCTTAATCCCGGTTGTTTTTTTAACCCGGGAAATCCCGTAAATTTCTTAAAAGTTCACTTTTTTCTTATTTTGTGTTAACGTTGANGGGAATATTATTTTTATTTAAAAATAAAAATTAACTTTCTTGGTGTCACATTTTAAAACTTATATATTAAGTCTTTCGTTCAGGAAGTCATACTTAATAGAAGTCTGTTTCTTTAACTTAGGGATATACATTTCGGGTATTTTCTTCCTCCTCTTCAGTCTGTTTAATTAATCAATTTAAAATTAATTACAGGTTCTATCTTATAGTGTTATAACTTTAAATTAATTTTAAATTAATAAATTAACTAGTAAAATCGTCATTAAATCTGACCCTACTGGAGATGCACACTACTCCGTTTATCTGCCTCGACCATTAATCATCAAAATTTAATAACATCAATCGCTTTAATATACAAATGCACAAACCTCCCTGCAAAATTTCAGAAATTTTCGACAAAATGCACAAGAATTATTAAGTGTCAAAGAAAGTAAACAAAATCATGCCTTTCAAACATATATATAGAGGGGAAACGAGTTTTCTTGCATTTCTCGACATTTTGAGGTGTCCTGAACCCAAAAATGTAAAAATCTTAGGGGTCATTTTTTTCTGAACGATCGCCATACCTTTCCTTCCTTTATATATAACAGCCGAGAAAGTAAAAATTGATATGATACCCACAATCTGTTTCAAAAACAACAAACGACAACGATTTTCGATAATCAATTCTCTTAAATTCGAGAGTATCAGAAACCTTAAGTGTATATATATCGTATACCATATTCATTGATATTCCCTATACCTAAATAAAAGTAAGCTTTAACATTCGTTAACTTTTAGAATGCATTTGTCACATAGACTATGAATACTTGTTTTTGTTTCATGTTAGATATTACTAACTAAATATATTCAAACGTTGACGTTTCGAATTCAGATTTCTTTAAAAATAATATACGCATTAAGAATTATATATTTTGTTCTTATTTTTTATTTTATACAATTAATAACAGAGTTAGAAGTACGTAGAAACTATACCTCGGAGCATCACTAATATAAAAATATAAACCATGTCGTTAGAAATATTTTTATAATGTTTTATTATGAAAAAAAATACTTGTCTGTTTTGCATACAATTTAAATACACTTGAATATATAATAGATTTTGAGTATGACATTATTAATTGGTGCAAATATAAGGCGAAATATAGTATAATTTCTCCTATTATGCAAACTCTAACTGCTTTCAATTTAACAATTCAATGGAAACTTCTAGTGCAATCGTGAGTTTCCTTTCTTTTTCACTTGATTAATCTTGATATATTTCATATGATATTTTAATATATTCAATTCACTTCGAATCAAATATAAATTTGATCATCTCAAATTCATTCCAAAAAAAATATCATCATTCATTTCCTTGATCCTTTCAATCAATCTGTTTATAAATTCTAATCGAGACAGAATTCAAACATTATTATTTATAATAAAAATAAATTTTATCAACTTATTCTTTAAAATAATCTATGATTTCATTTAGTAAAATTTATTCGTATTATATATAATAATGTTTAAACGCTGTTCTTACCTTAAATATTATACAGTGATATATTTTAAAATTTATTTGTGAACAAGACAGCGTACTGGAGAGGTGGAGAAAAGTATCTTATTTCTACTGAAGAGTCTTAGTAATAATCCGTAATATTAATGGTCATAATTGGTACAAGTCCATTGTCTTTTAATCCGGAGCACTGGAGTTGAGAGATTAACTGAACTAGACAGAGGGTTGACCGCCGAACTGGATGACTTTTCTTAGTCTTTTTATGTGTTTTCGTCTTCTTTCCGAGTCAAGATATTGCCTTAAAAGGTAATGTCGAATGGACAACTCCATTGTCGTTCAATCCCTCTCTATTTCCTGGATGAATCGTTGCTCCATGAAGAGGAGGCGTTTAGAAAGGAAGTGTTATCGTAGAGAGAATCTGATTACTTCCTTGTTGATTTTTCCAGTTTTTGTGCTTTTTATCTAATAAATTTATTGAATTAATACTTTAATTTAACAAACTGTAGCCCACACATTCCTCTTATAACTGTTTACTGTAATTTTAAGTAACAGTTTTTTAATTTCAATATTTAAGAAGATTGTTAATGTTATTTATACCCAATTAATATGAAAGGTATTTTGTCCTAATGGCATCTGTGAGATGAATTGATTCATATTTTATGGGATGAAATGATTTATAGTGTTTATTTGATATAGAAAGATGAATCATTTCACCTCCGTAGTGGAATGAAATGGGTCACATATCAAAACAAATTTAGTGTTAAATAACTTTACTAAGATTGATATTTCAGCTTTTTATATTTTAACAGTGAAAAATATACTGTACTTTATTCAAATTATAGAACATATTATACATGTATTAACGTATTTTCATACAAATTTATACTAGAATGAACGATTATTTATTATGACTTCTTCACAATGCCGGGCTGCAATTTTTAATTATATTTTTTTTAATTTAGTTCATTTAAAATATATTCTTTCCATTTCAAATTATTATAGTAGTATCTTGCCCCTGTACATCACACTTTCCCTTTAACAACAGAGTCGTGCCGATCATCTATTAACTGCTTACAGGAGAAGAATTTTGAATTAAAATAACGTGACTTCAGGTTTGAATAATGTAAGAAAGTTCTTATACGAAGGCTTTCTTGCTCCCAACGTTTCCATATCTGGTATAAATTCGATGTATTCTATTGAAAATGAGATACTGTACTACTTATTGGAATTCTTAGAAACACTTAGATAAATGCAATTTTCTACAATCTAGACTACAATTACATGCGAAAGGTACACTTAGAAACACGCAATTTTCTAAATCTACAGAAGCAATAAAACAAAACATTACTATATATTACGATAATAGAAGATCGATGCCTTCAAATATTTAATCTTTAA
The DNA here is from genome assembly GCF_000671375.1 of Centruroides sculpturatus. Taxonomy (NCBI): domain Eukaryota; kingdom Metazoa; phylum Arthropoda; class Arachnida; order Scorpiones; family Buthidae; genus Centruroides; species Centruroides sculpturatus. Next base: position 160,366 of record NW_019384375.1, read on the forward strand.
CCAGTCTGACATAAATATGCGAAGTAGGTGAAGTAAATCAATATCAATAAATAATAATAAATAAATAAGTATCAAACTTACTAAAATATAAAACAAAACTGAAAACAAGTTTAGTTTCTAGTAGGGATTGTATACCGGTTTACCGATTTACCGGTTAACCGATAAATTGACAAAAAAACATTCGGTAAACTTACCGGTAAATTTTTTAAATTTACCGGTAATTCGGTAAATGAAAAATTCATACTAGAAATTTTTATGTAGAAAATATTGTGTTTATAGATATTTAAAAGGGCTAAAGGGACATTGAAAAAAAAAAAAACAGATAAGTGTAAGCAACAATATACCTAATTATTAATTTTATGTAAGATATTTTTTGTTTAATTTTAATTTAAACTTTCTTGGGTTTGAGAGGCACTGTAAATTGNTCTCATTTGGGTCTATACTCCTTTCAGAGCCGACTCCAGCTTTATTTAGTATGCCTTCCTCATTAGATATTCTGCCAAATTTTTGTAGTGTTTTTATATAGTAATGATAATATTGAACAGATTTGTCATAGATGCATTTTGACTTTTTTTAAATAAAAAGAAAGAGAAAGAAAGAAAGAGAGACATTTGACTGCAAAAATTCTACTAAAAGATTTGGCAATGATGAAACCAAGAAAAACAAATGATCAAAAAAAGAGAAAATATAACAACTCTTAAGTAAACTTATTTTTCTATATCAATAACAATTTTTTTTCTTTTTAAATTTCTAGAAATAATTGAAATAAATAAAAAAACAAAAATAATCCTAATAAACTAGCTAATAAAAACTCTGGCAAGGGCTCTTGCTCGACTTTCCAGGAACTTGAACAGGAGGTTAACGGGACTATTAGGAAGTTCGATACAAAAGCTTAAAAGGGGTAAGTTTTTTGACGATAAAAATCTCCACTTAAAAAAGTATTGAAGTTTATAAAACGCTATGACACTAGATCAAAGTTAAAGAATTGTGTATGGCGCCGGCGTCATCTGTCAGGAAATATCATTAAAAAATAACTTTAATATTATTAATTAATATCAAAAAAGGTTAATATAAAACATTTATATCGTATTGAAGAGCAGGTACCTTTTATTTTTGAAATATAGGACAACGTTTATTTATCTATTCCAGGATAAATATTTTGGAATTTATTTCTATTGAAATAAATTAATTAAATAATAAAAACTTATTAAAAACTCTTAACAGTAAATTTTACTCAAAGATTATTACTCAGGTTTCTTAAATTTTCACTTATTGATAAGTTTCTTGATTCTTCTAAATTGCTGTCAGAGTCATACTAAACCAATACAAAAATTAATTTATTTAAATAAATTGTAATTTCTATTGTCAAAAAAGTAGAGAAATATTTCTTCAGGAAATCCAAGTATCTCGATATCAAGTATTGAAGACCGTAAACGAAAATAGTTTAGGAATTCAATACCATTCCTCATATTTTACAATGGAAGATTGTTTATCGGAATTATAAACACTGTAATCTTATTAAATGAGAATTATATTTATAAATATTAATTCCTTGTTAATTTATAGCATCATGGAGGAAAATACAACAAAGGGAATATGTTCTANGTTCGTGTCAATTGATAATGGAGTAACAACTATATTGAAATGCATTTGATGATTTTTGAAATCTTGAAATCTATTTTCAAAGTCCTGTGACAAATTGGAAATCAATGTCGCATATTTTTCGCAATTTATATGGCTCTTTATTCGAACAGTTTCGAAGTGATTATTATGCTTTATCAGATAATGCCACAGTTTTATTTTAATTTGAATTATTCCCATTGTTTGAAATTTTTCACATATTTGATTCTCGCTTTGGAGATGCAGATTCAGTTCATTTAAGTAAGCAATCATATCTAGCTTACTAAAAATGCTAAATTACCACTGAGTCCATGAAGTACTTTATTTCATACTTCAAATCGTAGAAACGTTTAGTCATTTTACTCTGACTTAACTACCTTACTGTCGAAAAGTACACAATGTTTTCACAGTTAGCATACAAGTAGTGTGGATACTATATTAACTACGAAGGTATTTTCTAGGCTATGCTGCCAAGAAGATCTAAAAGGTTGGACAAATGCTAAAAATGCCAATAAATTCAATGTAATACTGTATATAATATAATACAGTTTTTGTTATTTAATTTGACTTAAGCATCTTTAAAGACTAATACTTGATGCCATTTATATTACGTGAATGCCAATTAACTCGTTATTTATTAATTTACTTTAAATAACAACGTCATCGACGACGTCTAAACTGTAACTAAAATATAAAATTAAACGCATCTAACAAAATTAATTGTTAATTAAACGTTAAAGAAAACATTCTTCCGAGTACAATAAAATAATAAAATTGTAATTTCACAGACTTAAAACCAGGAAGAGAGTTTTCGTTTACAAGACGACAAAACAATTAACGACTTATTGACATTAGTAGTAGTTAATCAGTGTGGGCTACACCGATCATCTATTCTGACTTTAAAAATAACACCTTCCTCTCAAATTTCACTCAAAGCCAATATTAATCGGTGTAAGCTGAGATAATTTACGAGTTTCTTAAATTTAATCTTTATTTTTGGTGTTTGAATCAAATAATAATAAAATATATATTTAAAAAAGGCACGTTCGAAATTCCACGAGTATTTTACTTTGTTTATAAGATAACAAAATGAAGAAATTAAACATATAATCGTAGTTTCCGATGTAATGCTGACCGTTTTACAGTAGAATAAAAACTCGTTATTTTTTTAATGAGTCCTCTAAAGAGGGATGTATAACCTCATTTAAACCAGCATGTCAACATTTTCCCCAAAATAAACTGGCATGCCGGTTTTTATCATACAGAAATAGGGTTTCTCAAACGGAACCCCTTAATCCCGGTTGTTTTTTTTAACCCGGGAAATCCCGTAAATTTCTTAAAAGTTCACTTTTTTCTTATTTTGTGTTAACGTTGAAAAAATTTTCCAAATAGAAAGTATAATTACCTCACAAACCGTCAGAATACATTTGTATTTATTAATTTTAAACCTTTAAGTCCAGTAGCTTCGATAACTTTGTAACATCAGGTTGTGCAAATTGGGCAAAGATACAAACGAGTACAAAGTCTGCAAGTATGAAGTTTTTCTTCATAAATCTGATTATTAAAGCCAAACGAATTGCCGAATTATCTGGATATAAGCTTGATGCCGCTATTAAAGCAGACGAGGGAGACAAATCGAGAATACTAGAGAGCAAATGAAGTACTACAATCTCGAAAACAAACTCGAAATCTTCCAGGCTACAGGTGAAAAAACACATAATATCTGTCTTCTCTTAAATGCATTAAACACGATTCCAATCGCATCAATTGAATAGGAAAGGGCATTCTCGGTAGCAAGACTTTTCATTATTAAAATAAGAATCAGATTGAGTGATCGGAGTATCGACCATCTTTGCTTTTTAAAATCTTATTACAGTATAAAAATTTACAATAATATTATTGTATTATGTTCTATTTACAAAACGAAAATTACCTTTTAAATTAGAAATTTGATCAAAGTTAATTTTTTTTAATTTTAAATTCAATTCAAAGCATTTTTTGTTGTTGTTGTATGCAGTTTACAGCAAACTTTAATAATTTTTTTCTATTTGTGAAAATTTCTACGTAATTCAAAGATAATTTTTAATATTTATCTTTATTCACAGCATTATTAATATGATTTTGGAGGTTGCAGAACGTATTAAATTATTTTGAAAAATGAAAAATAATTATATCATTTTGTATATTTTAAAAATAATTAATTCTGCCTCGGAATTTCCTGGGATCCCGGGAAACAGTTCACTTTTATCTGCGAATCTCGGGACAACCAAAAGATCGAGAAATGAGAAACCCTATACAGAAGTATCTGATTTCATTGTCTTCCCAGATAGACCTCTGCATGTTGGTCATTCCATGAAAATACGGTAATGCTAATGCGAAATGTGAATGTAATAATGCTAGTTAACATAACGATGTATCAACTCCTTAGAGCATGAACTCTTTTCATTGACTCTTAGGGCACGCTCTGAAATGGTTTATTTCTTATTGAGTTTATGCACCAAGCAAGTACATTAAAAGCTGACTCATATTGTACTGCACTGAAGCGATTGCAAAGGAACATTCAGAATCGCAAGAGAAATGACTTCGGTGATTTCTTCCACGCAGCCCAATGTCGCCGAGAAAATAAAATAACTCTAGAAAGATTTAAGTAGAAGATTTTGACCGATTCATCGTACAGCCCGGACCTGGCCCTAATGACTTTCACCTTCTCACCAAATTGAAGAACTCTTACTAGGAAAATTATTTGCGAGTGAGAAACAGTTTCAGAAAACCTTATTTCTAAGCGTACTGGCGGAGGATGTGTATGACGAGAGAATACAAAAACTCGTCACAGGATACGATAAGTGAATAATATCCATTGTGACTACATAGAAAATAGCTTAATGTATGTAAATTTATGTGTGTATTGTCTAATATCTGTAAATTTTATTTTGTATGTAATTTTTTTACTGGTTGTTTTTTAGTTCAAAAATGTGCATTACTTGCGATAAATTATAGAAATCAGCATCGGATTCGAACCTAAATGTTTTAAAGTAGTAGAATAAAATTTTACTGAGCATTTGACCAATTAATTTGAAATTAACGTTATATAAATTGTGAAGATTGTATAAAAGATTCCATTAAAACGCAAAATATATTTTATATATAACAAAAACAATAACATACTCATCAAACTAAAAAAAGTAAGCTTTCGAATTATAAATAAAAGAATACTCTTGAGATTTTTATCTTTTAAACGTTGGAAATCTTACAAATATAGATTCGATTTTATTAAACTGACAAACTCCTCGAATGTATTTTCTTTACTTTGCGTGCATTGAATTATTTTGTAATCCCACAACTTACAAATCCCAGAATAAATTTATTTTTAGTTTACATACCTTTATTTTGAAACGTTCATATTCTACAATATGATAAAATATTTTATAAAATAATTGTAAAATAAATTATCTACTATTACTAAGTTTAATTTAAATATATTTAAATATATTTTAATATATGTATTTATATACATATTTTTGTATTACAGTATATTGTATTACAAATACAGTTTTGTATTATATTTTAAAAAGTAAACGGTCTTTGGTAAATAAATTAATAATTTAATGAGAAAAATAATTCAACTAAATAACCAATTAGTTATTTATTAATAAAAACGAAAAATTTATAATAATATAATTTACATACCACATAAGCCAAAGAAGCATTCAGCGAAAAAATTAAAAAAAATTTATGAATTAAAAATCTAATACTCTAAGGCAATACATGCAATAATTTCTTAAATTTTAAAATTATTCGCTTATCAAATTCAAATTCAATCGATACATACAACACAGTCTTAAAAAATTACAAGATAAATTTTACTTTAAACTTTTTTTTAATAATTATTATAAAATATTATTTTTAAAAAAATATTTGTGGTTAGACTACATCTAAAACACTATACTTATGGAACTCAAAATCATATATAAACACAGTGTTTATGGCATCCGTGTCGTAAAGCCGTGCCACAAACACATGATTTTAAGTTCCATAAGTATAGTGTTTTAAGTGTAGTCTAACCACAAAATGCAGTATGACAATTAGTTTCTAATACAGGCGATACAGGCATGAATGGAATTTCCATGAATGTCATAATGTCTAATTATAAACGAATCATTATCATTATTAAATATTAATTTATTAAAATTTATATATTTTAGTATTTATTTTTATTTAAAAATTATTTAATCAAATTTAGCTTATTTTAGTAAACAGTAATAATAATAAATTAATAAGCAATTTTCCTTCATTTGAAGTACATGTTAGATGCTAGTAATGTCATTTTCCTTGAGAAATATGAAGAATAATTGAATCTAATATCGTAATGGAGTTATTGTAATACACTAGTTTCCATAAATTAAGGAACAAATGGAAAAATAAAAAAAAAACTATATTACATACAAATAAAAACAGCGAAGCGAACCAGAAGTTTTTTTATTTTAATTTAAAAAGTAAACGGTCTTTGGTAAATAAATTAATAATTTAATGAGAAAAATAATTCAACTAAATAACCAATTAGTTATTTATTAATAAAAACGAAAAATTTATAATAATATACCAGCGAAGGGGTCCTTGCAGCTAGCTGCAAGGACCCGCTTCGCTGGGTTTTTATTTGTATGTAATATAGTTTTTTTTATATATATAAAAGATTGTTTTTCTAAGTAATCTAGAATCTAGCTGCAAGGACCCGCAAAAACGCAAAAACGCAAAAAACCGCCTGTAAATCTTTCATGCCGCTATATTAACACTTCCTTTGTTACTCAACACTTCCATTGTTAACACTTCCATTGTTGACACTTTCATGGTTACACATCTTCGAAGTCAACCACTTTCAACCCCATATCTCCTGCATCCTTATAACTATCGAGACACAACCACCATAGTGCACGAATGGAGACTTGGGGCTACTACCACATACAAAAACCATTCATGTGCGATGTGTAGTTTTGGCAAAAAGGTGAAATATAGGAACACACACGTCCATTTATATATATATACTAGCTGCAAGGACCCGCTTCGCTGGGTTTTTAAAAAGTAACGATAGTAAAAATTAAGATAATTACATTATAGCCAATCTTATCCGTTTTCACAGAATGCAAGAATTAGGTCCCCCGTTTCCAGATTAATTAGAGACCTGGTCCCGATTCTATTTCTGAACGTCTCCTGTTCACGTCAAGTCAAACGAACTATTTTCAACGTTTCTGGAACGTTTACAATCGTTCTATAATCGAACCAATATTCGAATTTTATGTTCGAATTTAATTCGAACAAATTCGAACAAAACATTCGAAATAGAAAGCCACTTTCAACCACTTTCA